>NC_052321.1:33104249-33404249 GCF_016432855.1 Salvelinus namaycush
CTATGTTTAGGAATAGTTGTATTTTGGGGGGATTCTGCCTTTGTTTAGCAATTTGATGATCCAAACAAACCAATTAAAGGTTTTCTCAGTTGAAATGTGATCAACCACAGCTCTCAAGCATGAGAGAAGAAAACCTCAGTTAAACATATCTTATTTCTGGGAAGATGAGTTGAATCAACAACACTGGAACACTGGAGAGTAATATTTGTAGTGACATCTGATCCATCCTTCACCGCTCTCCAAACACTTTTTTTTTTTTTTTTTTTTTTTTTTTTTAATTTTATCCCCTTTTCTCCCCAATTTTTCGTGGTATCCAATCGCTAGTAATTACTATCTTGTCTCATCGCTACAACTCCCGTACGGGCTCGGGAGAGACGAAGGTCGAAAGCCATGCGTCCTCCGAAGCACAACCCAACCAAGCCGCACTGCTTCTTAACACAGCGCGCCTCCAACCCGGAAGCCAGCCGCACCAATGTGTCGGAGGAAACACCGTGCACCCGCCCCCCTCGGTTAGCGCGCACTGCGCCCGGCCCGCCACAGGAGTCGCTGGAGCGCGATGAGACAAGGATATCCCTACCGGCCAAACCCTCCCTAACCCGGACGACGCTAAGCCAATTGTGCGTCGCCCCACGGACCTCCCGGTCGCCTCCAAACACTTTTTAATTGGAAAATAGGAGAGTTAGGGCTGTGTAATCACAATCCAAATATTTCACCCAGACCCAAATTCCCACGTGTGTCCTTGAGCTGAGAACACTGGAGCTCTTCTTTGCATAGCAACGTCTGCCTGCTCTGCCTTTCTGCCCTACCTGCCTGCGCTGCCTTTCTGCTTTACCTACCTGCCTGCACTGCCTTTGTGCACTACCTGCCTGCCTGCGCTGCCTTTGTGCCCTACCTGCCTGCCTGCGCTGCCTTTGTGCTTTTCCTACCTGCCTGCACTGCCTTTGTGCCCTACCTGCCTGCCTGCGCTGCCTTTCTGCCCTACCTGCCTGCCTGCGTTGCATTTCTGCCCTACCTGCCTGCCTGTGCTGCATTTCTGCCCTACCTGCCTGCCTGCACTGCCTTTCTGCCCTACCTGCCTGCCTGTGCTGCATTTCTGCCCTACCTGCCTGCCTGCGCTGCCTTTCTGCCCTACCTGCCTGCCTGTGCTGCATTTCTGCCCTACCTGCCTGCCTGCGCTGCCTTTCTGCCCTACCTGCCTGCCTGTGCTGCATTTCTGCCCTACCTGCCTGCCTGCGCTGCCTTTCTGCCCTACCTGCCTACATGTCTGCCTGCCTGCCTGCCTGCCTCTGCCTGTCTGTCTGTATCCATGTGTCTGATTGTTTTGGCAGCACACTTTCGATCTTTCATGCAGCTGTGAATATTTGTTAAGAAGGCCCACATCGAAAGTAAAATCATTCCTTTTTGCTCCTCACACTTCAAACACTTGGCAGTGCTCTGGGAGCCATGAGAATACGGTGGGTCTCTGGAGAACCCAGCAGCAGAAAGGCCAAAGCTAGCTTGTGTCCAAAATGGCACCTTATTCCCTATTTAGTGATCTACTGGTCAAAAGTAGTGCACTATATAGGGAATAGGGTTCCATTTGAGACGCAGACCAGAGTCAAGCAGCTGCAGGGGAGGGACCCAGCCGGTCTCTCTGAGGAGGCAATGGTACTGGAAAATATTATATCAAAACCCCTTTTCTTTTCCTTTCAATTCACTCTCTCCACCAACTTTAAGAGTCCCCATTAAGATTTGAATAATTGTATCATATATATTTTATTACATGTCATTTATTGGCTTTTTCCTCCACCAACAAGCTTATTTGGGCCTTTTGTAGCTACGGGCTGTTTACTTGTGTTTTTGGCTTCAAAGTAGTTTTGTCCTCCAGTACTTCTCCAACTCCCACTCTTCTTTTACCTACCCCCAGGTAGTGTAGGCCGTCTGTTGTGTTTGGTAGCCATGGGGCTCTCTCTTTTTTTCTCCCCCTCTCTCTATCGCTCTCTTTCTTCCCCTCTCTCTATCTCTCTATCACTATCCCTCGTGGAGGAAATGAAACCTGCCTGAATTTTGGCCCATCTACTCAGCATAGACGGACATCCTTGTGTTCGGCCCCTTCCAAATCTTTTTTTTTTTTTGCAAATACACTGTCAATTTGAGAATCTAGGCCTTGGAGAGTTTTCGCCCCACGAGACCCACCATGTTTAAAAACAGTGATGTCTTCAATGTGATGTCTTTAATATCGCCAGGCTGCTGTTTTCCCCCTGGCTGGCCTGCACGGTCAGACAAAGCGTCGGTAGCTTCATTGAGAGCTGCCTGCATGGTTCAGGCTGAAGACTACTGTTGCCATATTGATTGTTACGCTTGACCTCTCTATGCGTTTAAGGTCCACTCTAGGGACAGATTGTGTTTCGACTTTAGCAAAGTAAGAACCTCATTCAAATATGAAAGATATTTTGGTAATGATTTCCTGTTCTATTCTGTAATGTGAAATGAATTAGCCTATAGACCTATATTTCAGTTGGTTCAATTAAGTCTGCCAATATTAGTTATGCTCTTTCTCTTTTCGAACTATAAATACCCCATCTGACTGAGTGATAACCCTGAGAGCCACTGTGGCCTGCCTCTCCCATGTGAATTCCAAGCCCTGAGTCGCAGAACACAACCAATCTGTGTGCATCCATATGGCAGAGGCTTGGCATAAGCAAACCTGTCAGCCTCAGTCAGCACAGGGAACTGGGACCTCACTGTGTAGAGTGCCTCAAATGGCACCTTATTCGCAAATAGTGCACTACATTTGAGCCCTGGTCAAAGGTAGTACACTATATTGGTGTTTGTCTCGCTACGAGTAAAAGTTTATGCTTATCTAGACTGCGAAAGACTCAATTCAATTCAATGGAACTTTATTTGTCTCCTTTAGGGCCATATCAGTAGTAGGGTCATATCAGACTTTCAGCAGTTTCCTCCTTACCCATCCAAGACTTTTATAAATGTTAAAGGACTAGTTCACTATTTCACTTGATGTTAGATGATTCCTTACCCTGAAAGTTGTCTATGGACCAGGAGAAACTATGATTAATGGTTCAGTTTACTTTAAACAGCAATTTCAAACTTTAGCAACCGCTAGCTAAAGATCTATGGAAGAGATGTGAGCAAGTTTACAAAAATGATGTCCAAATTATCTGAAATCAACTCCATATTTGGTTTGATGTTACTTAACCCTCCTGCTGTGTTCTGGTCGAATTGGACCGATTTACAAGTTTTCTCTCTGAAAAATGTAGTTAATTTAATCTGATTGTCATAAGGTTCCATGACTTTGTCCACACAGGGTATCTGAACAAACATTTTCATAAAATATGGTGTTTTTTATTTAACTTTTGTACACCTGGGGTGTTCCCGGTCAAAAATGACCGGTCATTAGAAATGAATGTGTGAGACTACAATTAGTGTTTAAAATTGAGTTCAGGCACATGCCCATTCATCAGATGGACACACTTCCTCTCCCAGACCCCCACATGCATGTGTGTTTGAGCACACACACACACACACCTCACTTCCCTTCTTGGCTTCCATGGCAACCCCCATGGGAACCTTTCCCCAATAGAATCTTTCTCGCACGGGAACCACACCTGTTGGCATTCTCACAAACAATCGCAACATTGTCTCAATAATATATAGAACTTTTCTCGCAGCTCTGGTATATAAAGCTTTTTTGAGGCCTTGCTCACAATTCATTCTGTGGCAGCACAATGACCAAATGATATACTGTATGTGAGACTCTTGATCCTATCTTTAATCATGACACTGGTGAGGAGGAGAGAGGCCAGGAAACTGACAGGGAAGATGCATTAGAGGAGGAAGTGTCAGAAGTTGAAGACATCACAGAATATGATCCAGACCAAGAGACAACTGATGTAGAACAATCCAGTGATGAGGAAGAGGGCCCTGCTGAGGTTGTTGTTACAATCCAGTGATGAGGAAGAGGGCCCTGCTGAGGTTGTTGTTACAATCCAGTGATGAGGAAGAGGGACCTGCTGAGGTTGTTGTTACAATCCAGTGATGAGGAAGAGGGCCCTGCTGAGGTTGTTGTTACAATCCAGTGATGAGGAAGAGGGCCCTGCTGAGGTTGTTGTTACAATCCAGTGATGAGGAAGAGGGACCTGCTGAGGTTGTTGTTACAATCCAGTGATGAGGAAGAGGGACCTGCTGAGGTTGTTGTTACAATCCAGTGATGAGGAAGAGGGACCTGCTGAGGTTGTTGTTACAATCCAGTGATGAGGAAGAGGGACCTGCTGAGGTTGTTGTTACAATCCAGTGATGAGGAAGAGGGACCTGCTGAGGTTGTTGTTACAATCCAGTGATGAGGAAGAGGGACCTGCTGAGGTTGTTGTTACAATCCAGTGATGAGGAAGAGGGACCTGCTGAGGTTGTTGTTACAATCCAGTGATGAGGAAGAGGGACCTGCTGAGGTTGTTGTTACAATCCAGTGATGAGGAAGAGGGCCCTGCTGAGGTTGTTGTTACAATCCAGTGATGAGGAAGAGGGACCTGCTGAGGTTGTTGTTACAATCCAGTGATGAGGAAGAGGGCCCTGCTGAGGTTGTTACAATCCAGTGATGAGGAAGAGGGCCCTGCTGAGGTTGTTGTTACAATCCAGTGATGAGGAAGAGGGCCCTGCTGAGGTTGTTGTTACAATCCAGTGATGAGGAAGAGGGACCTGCTGAGGTTGTTGTTACAATCCAGTGATGAGGAAGAGGGCCCTGCTGAGGTTGTTGTTACAATCCAGTGATGAGGAAGAGGGACCTGCTGAGGTTGTTGTTACAATCCAGTGATGAGGAAGAGGGCCCTGCTGAGGTTGTTGTTACAATCCAGTGATGAGGAAGAGGGACCTGCTGAGGTTGTTGTTACAATCCAGTGATGAGGAAGAGGGCCCTGCTGAGGTTGTTGTTACAATCCAGTGATGAGGAAGAGGGACCTGCTGAGGTTGTTGTTACAATCCAGTGATGAGGAAGAGGGCCCTGCTGAGGTTGTTGTTACAATCCAGTGATGAGGAAGAGGGACCTGCTGAGGTTGTTGTTACAATCCAGTGATGAGGAAGAGGGCCCTGCTGAGGTTGTTGTTACAATCCAGTGATGAGGAAGAGGGCCCTGCTGAGGTTGTTGTTACAATCCAGTGATGAGGAAGAGGGACCTGCTGAGGTTGTTGTTACAATCCAGTGATGAGGAAGAGGGACCTGCTGAGGTTGTTGTTACAATCCAGTGATGAGGAAGAGGGACCTGCTGAGGTTGTTGTTACAATCCAGTGATGAGGAAGAGGGACCTGCTGAGGTTGTTGTTACAATCCAGTGATGAGGAAGAGGGACCTGCTGAGGTTGTTGTTACATTCCGGTCGAAGAATTTGTCCTGGTTTTCATCCCCACCTGAGAGGAGAGGTCGGCTGAAAATGTTATCAGGATGACCCCAGGGCCAACGAGACGCCAAATCCCGGGTTGATGACATAACATCCTGCTTCGAACTGTTCCTGACAGAGTCAATTGAAACGATAGTGATAAACATGACCAACTTGGAGGGGAGACGTGTTTACAAAGACAACTGGAAGGAGGTGGACCGGACAGACGTCCAAGCATACGTGGGTCTCTTGATTTTGACTGGTGTGTACAGATCCAGAAACAAATCTACCACCAGGTTATGGGATCCAGAGTCTGGTCAGGGGATTTTTCTTGCCGCTACTGGACTCCAGACATTTCACGTGTTGTCACGGGTGATTCGCTTCGACAACAGTGATACAGGACCAGGCTGCTGTCAACAAGACAAGCTGGCAGCGATCAGAGAGGCTTGGCACTAGTGGGTGGAGCGCCTGCCACTCGTCTATAAACCACTTCCAGACATCTCAGGGGATGCTTCCCATTTAAACAGTACATGCCAAGCAAACCGTCTCAGTATGGAATAAAGATGTGGGTACCATGTTATGCCAGGACAAGTTATGCCTGGAGAACATGCAGGTTTACACCGGGAAACCTGCTGATGGTGTTCCCGAAAGGACCCAGGGGAAGCGGGTGGTCCTGGAAATGACTGCAGGTCTCCAGGGGCACAACATAACTTGTGACAATTTCTTCACCTCATATGCTCTTGGTCAGGAGCTGCTCCCCAAAAAATGACCATGTTGGGGTCGGTCAGAAGGAACAAGCCTGAGTTGCTTCCTGCCTTACTCACTACCAAGGACAGGGATCGTTTTTCCTCTAAATGTGCCTTCACCGATACACACGATCGTGTCTTATTGCCCGAAGATAAAGAAGAATGTGCTCCTGATGACAACTCTGCACAGGGTTGCCGCTGTGAGTACCTGGGAGGACAGGAAGCCCAGCGGTGTCCTGGATTACAACAGGAACAAAGAGGAGCTGACAACCTTGATAAGGTATGTTACTTTTTATCTTTCAAGTCTCATGTACTTTTTTTTCTATTACCAGATTGTTTTATCTGCACCATAAAAATAAGACATGTTGTTGTTTGGTGAAATGCTCCTTGAATTTGTGAACAATATGGATTAAATTCTATTCATTTGAATATGTAAATATGTTTTAGATGTGATAAATTGCATCAAAGCATTGTTTCAATTTTTCACGTTACTATGCAAGACATGAAGTATCACTTGTATGTACTCATTATTTTATTTACCGATTGTTGCACTTTTGCCGGTTACTGGCACATACTCTTGTAAGAGGATGACGGCACGTTGGCCCATGGTGGTGTTCTTCAACATCCTAGATGTGTCGGCCTACAACGCGTTTGTGGTGTGGATGGAGGTGAATCCAGGCTGGAAGCAGGGGAAATTCTTCAAGAGGAGACTATTCCTAGAAGAGTAGGGGAAAGCCATGGTGGCACCCCTCATTCAAAGGCGCCGACACCTTCCTCCAACCTCATCCTCTGCTGGATTGGTGAGAGATATACAAGGGCCAGAAGCAAGATCTACGGCCGCCAGAGACAGAAGAGACAAAAGGAAGAGGTGCAATCTGTGTTCACCAAGAGATGTCAAAACGAGCGTTATGTGCCATAAATGCAGTGCATATATTTGCAAGGCACATGCAACACACAAAATGTAACCACCATTGATCCATACATTATGCTTCTTTTACTCAAAAATGAGTTGTATGAGCTCAGGTCATTGAGGCCTACAGGCCATAAATAGCAAATAGAAGTTCAAAACTTGTAATGTTCACAAGATCTTAAGTTGATAAAAAATATATATGTATATGTATGATATATGTATTATTATGGATTTATAATCAGCTCTAATGGGGCGGTTCTTTTGGACCGGGAACACAGAATTAATGAACATGAAACGAACACAACAGGAGTTGATTTGCCCCCATTACTTCCATCGATTTGTAGCATGTGGTGGCTAAAGGCAGCTGAAGTTTGTAATGGCTGTATATAGAGAACTGAACCACGAATGACAGTTTCTCCGGCCCCATAGACTACTTTCAGAGTGAGGAATCGTCTAACGTCAAGCTGTAAAATAGTGACCTACTCCTTCAATAGAGTCGTGTCAACTAGTCATAAGTCAACTATAAGCACTCGAATGTCAAAGCCAAACCTCATAATGTACTGTATGTATTTAGCAGACGCAGGCTAACTGTGATGTGGCTGTATTTGATCTAAGTGGAGTTGCCATGTAAGAGAGCTCTTGGTTTGTAATATTTTCCTTCGATATCGTAATAACAAGGGGTCCTTGGAATATAATAGTATATGCCATTTAACAGGCGCTTTTAACCCAAGTGACTTTTTCATCCTCAAATACATTTTCTCATGGGTGGCCACAGTGGGAATCGACCCTCGATCCTGACGTTGGAAAAGCGCCTTGGTCTACCAACTGAGCCACATAATTCATTCTTCACAAACCCAGACACTCATTGAACGGGTTAGTGGCAGACAGACAAAAAAATCTAAGTTCAAAAAGTATTTTTGAGCAACCTTTTAAAGAAACTAAGAAATTAACCTCTGCCTTGGCTCCAGTTTGTGCTGTCAGAGTGAGTCACCTAGCAGATAGGTCCTACAGTAGCTCCACCACCACAGGCTCACAGTTGCCGCTCTGCATTAGTGGTGCTTCACCCTTCTAGGCCTGAACATCTCTCTGTGTACAAACACCACTGACCTTACCAAACACTGCTGGCTCCTACACAACACGTTTCTGTGTGTCTGTGTGTGTAGAAAAAACACTTCCCCCTACACCGCTGGCTCCTTCACAACACACGTCTGTGTGCCTATGTGTGTGTAGAAACACAACTTCCCTCTACACTGCTGGTTCGTACACAACACACGGCTCATTCATCAGGCTAAGTGGCCCGCCACCAGCCAGCTTAGCACTTGTCTGTCCTACTCACAGATGTATAGAGGAGCAGCTAGTGGAGTGGCTAGGCTAGGGCTGGTGGTAGAGCTGGTGGCTGGGGTTGTGTTGGGGCTGAGGCTGGGCAGGGCTGGAGCTAGGGCTGGTGGTAGAGCTGGTGGCTGGGGTTGTGTTGGGGCTGAGGCTGGGCAGGGCTGGAGCTAGGGCTGGTGGTAGAGCTGGTGGCTGGGGTTGTGTTGGGGCTGAGGCTGGGCAGGGCTGGAGCTAGGGCTGGTGGTAGAGCTGGTGGCTGGGGTTGTGTTGGGTTGGGGCTGAGGCTGAGGCTGGGCAGGGCTGGTGGTAGAGCTGGTGGCTGGGGTTGTGTTGGGTTGGGGCTGAGGCTGGGCAGGGCTGGAGCTAGGGCTGGTGGTAGAGCTGGTGGCTGGGGTTGTGTTGGGTTGGGGCTGAGGCTGGGCATGGCTGGAGCTAGGGCTGGTGGTAGAGCTGGTGGCTGTGGTTGTGTTGTGTTGGGGCTGAGGCTGGGCAGGGCAGGGCTGGAGCTAGGGTAGGTGGTTGGAGCTGGGACTCGGGCTGTACTGTGCTGGTCAGGCAGGCAGCAGACCTGGTGACTGATGTAGTGAGTAATGTGTGTTTATGTTCCAGGGGAGCGGGCTCAGCAGGGCTCCAGAGTGGTGGCCGTCCGGCTGCCCTTCACCGGCCCAGAGGAAGAAGAGGAGGAGGGCTCTGTCAGTCTGGGGCTCAGCACCAGAGGAGGAGGAGGAGACACAGACTCATCAGGGAATGACATGTTCTAGTGCTGCTGACCTGCTTTAGTCATTACTGAGACATTACAGAAAAATGCCTCCAAGACGCCAACTACTTCCATCTCCGTTTCATCACACTAAGTGGAACGATGGTGAGACCACTAAAGCCTTCTTACCAGATCTGGACAGAGCTCAGCAGAGAGAGAGAACATTCCATTTCTTGTGAAGATCTTCAGACAGTCGCTATTTATTTACCTCTGGAACCAATAACCATGTGTTTGGACCAATTTGCCTGTCAGATAATCAATGTATTGTATGTAGCAATAATCAATTATAGTTGTTTTTTTACCAATAAAGTTGATACTTCTAAGTGTTTTAGTAACAACTGTTATATAAACTGTTATCTTAACTTCATACTTACCCTATGCAAATGAAAGATATTTCATTCAAATACACATTTTCATTTAAATACAGTCAACTCCAGGCATATCAGTTATGTGGTTGTTTTCATAGCTACATTGTGATATTCAGACAAGTCAGCCAGTCATTCAAATGTTTCGTTGAGTCATTTCCCAAGCCCATGTAAACAGTGTGATGTCAGGGTCATGCTACTACAGTACATTGCACTAGACTAGGAGATTGGTTTTTCACCTCATTACACACCCATTTGCTTTCCTGCTGCCCCAGATGAAGATAGTAACTCCGTCCCAAATGGCACCCTATTCCCTGCATATAATGCACTAGGTTTGACCAAGGCCCAAAAGGTAGTGGACTATGTAGGGAATAGTGTATTTGTGATTCAGCCAGTATATCTGATGTTGGTGTGCTGTACGCAACACTAACAACGCCAGCCTAATGAGCATCCTGTTTCAATTCACCAAGTGTGCCAAGAGGAGAAACTAAATGAGCGTTCCTCTCCCTCCTAGCTAAACCAAAGAGAAGTCGTCTAGTTGGGTCCCATTTCTGATCCAAAGTTTTACCAAATGAAGGAGATGTTGAATCTGCTATAAACTGCTGCTCACTTTCTATGGAGTAGCCTGGACTCCAAACAGAATATCACTCCATTTGACTAGTGTTTCACTTCACAGATGGACTGAATCAGTAAAGGGTTGTAGCTAAGTAGAGGAGCAGGATTAAATGTGGCTCCATGTCAGGCCATGCAGTATAGTGATAAGTCACGATGATAAAGAGAGGAAGGAAATGAGATTAAAGACAGGAGGGCAGATGGTCTGGCATGACACTGACCAGGAAACTGCACCTCTATCTGCAACAGCTCTCTCTCTGTCATTCTCGCTCTCCCCTCACCCCATCTCCCTCTCTCTCTCTCGCTCTGCCTTGTATCTTCTTTGAAATTGTAAATAGTATTTGATGTAAATTGGCGTAAGATTGATTTCAGCTTTTCAACGACAAATTCATCCTACAATGTTGGAGTTGTTTTTTGGATCGGCATGTTCTGTTGAGAAATGCTTCCATTACAGAAAATCAAGGGCTGTGTCCCAAATGGCACCCGATTCCCTTCATAAAGCCTTCTTTGCCCTTGTTAAAAGCAGTGTTTCATTTGGGATGCAGACAAGGTCTTCCAGTCCATCTGTGGCCATGGCACACGTTCCTGTCGAATATGAAGACTTACTACACTACAGTACGATGACCTCAGATACATGTAGTGTGTCACTAGCTGGGATTGCTGAGCCGGCCCTGTCCAGGGGAAATATTAAACTTCAGCTAATCTCTGAGCTGGTCTTAAATGTCTGAGCTACAACTAATCTCTGAGCTGGGGCAGAAACTCTTAACTGTTTAGTAAAGACTAGACCAGAGGTTGAGGGGTACAGAGCATTCTCTCTCCCCACCCCCACCCCAGTGCCTCCAGCTTTTTCTCAGCCAGCCCAGCCCAGCTGTTTATCAAAGCCAGATGTGAGGGGCGGGAAGAGGAGGGAAATCGAGCGTGACATTGACCACTCTCCTCTCACAGTCAGGCACCAGAATGCACTGCAGCGAGGGACAAGACGCCACTTATTTTTACCCACAACCCTACAGCAAACCCAGCCTGGTCCCAGATCTGTCGATGCTGTCTAGCCAACTCCTTGGCATATGACATGACAATGACCATAGGAGTTGGCAAGACAGCACAATCAGAACTGGAACCAGGCTACAGTAAACGCCACTGTCGTCACTGTGGCGTTTTAACACATCGGGGATGGCACCCTTTCGATATTACTTTGGAGCTTTTCAGCTGAGACACCCTTTGGACTCCAGAGAGAGGTCTGACATGATTTAGATGTTTGCTGGCAGTCCAAACATGGAGTTTTATAACCCTGACATGAACCATAGGCACCTTATTCCCTACATAGTGCACTACTTTTCACCATAGGGCCCTGGTCAAAAGTAGTGCACTATTTAGGCAAAAGAGTGCCATTTGGGACACAGCCACTGACATCCTTATGGAGGAGATACTGTAGTTAGAATTGCATTTAAAACAACTTGTTTTTTTACCCCACAGGAACTTCCATCTGTGGATATGAAAGAGGCTGTATATTTGGGATGGCTTTGAGTGCGTGTTATTCATATTCCATTTGAACCTCATGGAGGATTCCGCTGTGCGTGTTAAGGTGTTAAATGAAGGTGAAATCCATGCAGAACATTTAAGGATTCATACTTGTGGTGGGATAGAGAGGTAAGACCGTAGAGCAGAGAGTGTTTAGTTTGAAAATGTTGTAATGATGACTTGGAAAACCCTTAGTAGTGTCTACAAATGTTTATCGTCTTTCAAGATGAAGACACTACTTGTGTGTGTGTGTGTGTGTGTGTGTGTGTGTGTGTGTGTGTGTGTGTGTGTGTGTGTGTGTGTGCTGTGGTAAAGCAGTGAAACTGATTCTCAAGCATTACTAAACATTCATATTTCTAACATTTCATTTGGGTTCCATGAATGAATGAGTGCCTCATCTGAAAACTTGAAGTCCGCTGCTGCTGCCTCTGGGCAGAGTAGACCACACAACAAGCCACTACTCTCCTGGCTCAGTTAAACCTATAGGGCATATTAATCATGGCTTTTACAATGTTGATGATAATTGTTTGAGCCTATGTGTCTGAAAAGAATACTGTAAACTTTGAAGTTGCATTCAGATTACGTTGATGGAGACCATCAGATGTGGAAGTTTTATATTTTTAATCTTTGTTTAATCATATACAGTGTTGCATTTCTAAGCTGTCAACTCATTCCAAAGGATCCCTCCCTGATGACTCTCAAAATGGCAATTTTGCATATATTAGCTTTTTCCTTTAATTAGTCATGTGGAAGGACATCATGCTTGAGTCCCAAGTGGCACCCTATGCCCTATATAATGCACTACTTTTAAGCAGAGCCCTATGGGCCCTAGTCAAAAGCAGTGCACTAGATAGGGGATGGGGTGTAATTTGGGACAGAAACCCTGTATTTCTCTATCTATTCCCCTGCCTGCCCCAGTCAACGTCAACTCCGTGAGCCAGTTAGTTAAGATAATATACTAATGAGATTATGAATGATTTAGATCCTGAGTAGTCTGTTTGGACACAAACAACAGCTTTAGTTTCCTTAAGGTGGTGGGCTTCATTAGGTAGAATCCTGGGCTGAGTTCCATATGGCACGCTGTTCCCTACATAGTGCACTACTTTTGACCTGGTCCCTATGGGCCCTAGTCAAAAGCAGTGCACAACATAGGGAATAGGGCGCCATTTTGGACATATCCCTATTTGATTGGTGTAATAGGAGGAGCCTTGTTATTAGGCCCTACTGAGTTTTAATGGGGATAAACCCAGCAGGGGGGCCATAGTTACTGGACTGGATCCAGAACCGCATGGTTGGCAGGCTTGGCGTGAATTCTGTTCTAGTCAGCCAAATCAGGCTCGGCGTGAAGTCTGTTCTAGTCAGTCACATCAAGCTCGCCGGTCAATGACACATGCAACTCTATACGCCCTTGCTAGAAAACTGCATTCCAATGAGCTCATTACTTTACAGAATGTTTTCTCTCCCAGTCTGAGCTTCATTATGAGGTGTTTGTGTGTATCTGTCTGGCAGCTGTTAGATCCCTGTACATGAGGGATCAGAACATCACCCCCTCTCCTTTTCCCACCTGAGACAGTGTTTGATGGATGGATAGGTTTAAGAATCCTGAGCACACCTATCGATACTGTAGGCAGATATTTTTTATTGATAACCCAAGATAGACCCCGGCCTGTCATTTCCAACAGGAGCAAATGTATCATAGTTGGCAGGACAAGCAAGGAGGTGGGCAGGGCCTCCCAAGTAGTGCAGTGGTTGAAGGCAGTGCTAGAGGCGTCACTACAGATCTGGGTTCGATCCCGGGCTGTGTCGCAGCCGGCCGCGACAGGTAGACCCATGAGGAGGCGCACAATTGGCCCGTTGGGAGAAAGACATCCCGGCTGGGATGTCGTTGTCCCATCATGCTCTAGCGACTCCTTGTGGTGGGCCGCTGACTTTGGTCGCCAGCTGTACGGTGGCACATAGGTGGCTTCTGGGTTAAGCGAGCAGTGTGTCAAGAAGCAGTGCGGCTTGACGGGGTCGTGTTTCGGAGGACGCATGGATCTCGATCTTCGCCTCTCCCGCGTCCATGCGGGAGTTGCAGCGATGGGACAAGACTGTAACTATCAATTGGATATCATGAATATTGGGTAAAAAGGTAAGGGAACTCCTACTCTGTGAAGTGCGCGTGCAATAACTCAATTCGCCTTTGAACTCCTAAACAACACCATTTTTTTGAAACTTTGGCAAAGGGTAAAGTCTACAAAACTTAAGTCTACTCTGTTTGTAACAGAATATAGTTTTGGAAACAAAACTGTATTGAGATAAAATGTTTCGTCGATGAGAAAATGTGCAGAATGTCGGTCAAAATCCATCACGCTCCATCTTCTCCGACTGCCAGCCACTGGCCTTCCTTTTCAATCGAATCAAATTGTATTTGTCACATGCATAGACAACAGGTGTAGACTAACAGTGAAATGCTTTCTTATGGGTCCTTTTCTAACAATGCAGAGTTAAAGATAAGATAACAAATATATAAATAATGACACAGAGAATAACGAACAAAAAATAACATGGCTAGATATAGGGAGTAGAAAATAACATTACTATATACCGGGAGTACCAGTATCAAGTCGATGTGCAGGGCTACAAGGTAATTGAGGTAGCTATACACTGTACATAAAGTTAGGGGTAAAGTGACTAGCAGCAGCGTATGTGGTGAGTGTGTATGTGTGCAAGAGAGTTAGTGCAAAAAAGAGTCAATGGAGGTAGCCATTTGATTAGCTATTTAGCAGTCTTGTTTAGAAGTCTTACCATATTTGGTGGTGAGTGGAAATGCCAAGCAGATGTTTCCGATTTATACATCCGTTGAAACATCTGGCTCCTTGTTCTATCTGTGCTATAGCCCTCAGAGCTTAGCCTTGATAACTGGCCTGAATTATGGAACTATATGTCGGATTGTTAGGCAGAGTTGAGTACAAACATAGTCCTGGCACATGGTTTATGAACTGATATGCAAAACAACACCGGATTCAAAACATAAATAGAAAAATTCAAAGTTATTATACAAAATGATTTCAACCAATAGAATGTTATATATATGGGGGATACAACCATCGCAGCTCTGCAGATTTTGCTGCGAAGAGACCGAATCATTAGATCATTTGTGTTGGTACTGTCCATATGTAGCTTGTTTTTGGTCACAGGTCCAGGAATGGTTAAAGAATTGCAACATTTACCTGGAGCTAACTGCAAATAGCACTGCTGAGTGACTTGAAATGTCATAGTCAATCGATGAATCATATAAAAATACTTTTAGCAAAAATGTTTCTTTAATTTACAATCTGTAGAAACGATGAGAATAGAAAGCTTCTGAACTTTTGTGAAACATCACAGTACAGTTGAAAGATATATGGCAAATATAAATAAAAAATGTATGTTAAGAGATAGATTGAGTGGAGCTGAAGGATGGGACTAAAAACGAACAAAAGATAACTAATGTAAAATATTCTGTGTCCGTGAAAATTATATAGGCTTCTACTTCCTGCTTATACATACTAAGTTTTGTTATCCATTAGTTTACTCAAATCAAATCAAATGTTATTTGTCACATACACATGGTTAGCAGATGTTAATGCGAGTGTAGCGAAATGCTTGTGCTTCTAGTTCCGACAATGCAGTAATAACCAACAAGTAATCTAACCTAACAATTCCACAACTACTACCTTATACACACAAGTGTAAAGGGATAAAGAATATGTACATAAAGATATATGAATGAGTGATGGTACAGAACGGCATAGGCAAGATGCAGTAGATGGTATAGAGTACAGTATATACATATGAGATGAGTAATGTAGGGTATGTAAACATAAAGTGGCATAGTTTAAAGTGGCTAGTGATACATGTATTACATAAAGATGGCAAGATGCAGTAGACGATATAGAGTACAGTATATACATATACATATGAGATGAGTAATGTAGGGTATGTGAACATTATATTAAGTGGCATTGTTTAAAGTGGCTAGTGGTACATTTTTACATAATTTCCATCAATTCCCATTATTAAAGTGGCTGGAGTTGAGTCAGTATGTTGGCAGCGGACACTAAATGTTAGTGGTGGCTGTTTAACAGTCTGATGGCCTTGAGATAGAAGCTGTTTTTCAGTCTCTCGGTCCCTGCTTTGATGCACCTGTACTGACCTCGCCTTCTGGATGATAGCGGGGTGAACAGGCAGTGGCTTGGGTGGTTGTTGTCCTTGATGATCTTTATGGCCTTCCTGTGACATCGGGTGGTGTAGGTGTCCTGGAGGGCAGGTAGTTTGCCCCCGGTGATGCGTTGTGCAGACCTCACTACCCTCTGGAGAGCCTTACGGTTGTGGGCGGAGCAGTTGCCGTACCAGGCGGTGATACAGCCCGACAGGATGCTCTCGATTGTGCATCTGTAGAAGTTTGTGAGTGCTTTTGGTGACAAGCCGAATTTCTTCAGCCTCCTGAGGTTGAAGAGGCGCTGCTGCGCCTTCTTCACAACGCTGTCTGTGTGGGTGGACCAATTCAGTTTGTCCGTGATGTGTACACCGAGGAACTTAAAACTTTCCACCTTCTCCACTACTGTCCCGTCGATGTGGATAGGGGGGTGCTCCCTCTGCTGTTTCCTGAAGTCCATGTCCTTTGTTTTGTTGACAGTGAGTGTGAGGTTATTTTCCTGACACCACACTCCGAGGGCCCTCACCTCCTCCCTGTAGGCCGTCTCGTCGTTGTTGGTAATCAAGCCTACCACTGTAGTGTCATCCGCAAACTTGATGATTGAGTTGGAGGCGTGCATGGCCACGCAGTCGTGGGTGAACAGGGAGTACAGGAGAGGGCTCAGAACGCACCCTTGTGGGGCCCCAGTGTTGAGGATCAGCGGGGTGGAGATGTTGTTACCTACCCTCACCACCTGGGGGCGGCCCGTCAGGAAGTCCAGGACCCAGTTGGACAGGGCGGGGTAGAGACCCAGGGTCTCGAGCTTGATGACGAGTTTGGAAGGTACTATGGTGTTAAATGCTGAGCTGTAGTCGATGAACGGCATTCTCACATAGGTATTCCTCTTGTCCAGATGGGTTAGGGCAGTGTGCGGTGTGGTTGCGATTGCGTCGTCTGTGGACCTATTGGGTCGGTAAGCAAATTGGAGTGGGTCTAGGGTGTCCGGTAGGGTGGAGGTGATATGGTCCTTGACTAGTCTCTCAAAGCACTTCATGATGACGGAAGTGAGAGCTACGGGGCGGTAGTCGTTTAGCTCAGTTACCTTAGCTTTCTACTCCATATTAGGGGACAGTTTAGAGGCAAATAATAAAGGAAATATATTTAAAAAATATATACAGTACCAGTCAAAAGTTGGGACACACCTACTCATTCAAGGGTTTTCTTTACTTTTTGTATTTTCTACATTGTAGAATAATAGTGAAGACAACAAAACTATGAAATAACACATGGAATCATGTAGTAACCAGAAAAGTGTTTAACAAATAAAAATATATTTTATATTTGAGATTCTTCAAAGTAGCCACACTTTGCCTTCATGAGAGCTTTGCACACTCTTGGCATTCTCTCAACCAGTTTAATGAGGAATGCTTTTCCAACAGTCTTGAAGTTCCCACATACAGTGGGGCAAAAAAGTATTTAGTCAGCCACCAATTGTGCAAGTTTTCCCACTTAAAAAGATGAGAGAGGCCTGTAATTTTCATCATAGGTACACTTCCACTATGACAGACAAAATGAGAAAAGAAATCCAGAAAATCACATTGTAGGATTTTTAATGAATTTATTTGCAAATTATGGTGGAAAATAAGTATTTGGTCAATAACAAAAGTTTATCTCAATACTTTGTTATATACCCTTTGTTGGCAATGACAGAGGCCATTTTGAGCCTGTATTCGAACCCACAAATGCTGATGCTCCAGATACTCAACTAGTCTAAAGAAGGACAGTTTTATTGCTTCTTTAATCAGAACAACATTTTTCAGCTGTGCTAACATAATTGCAAAAGGGTTTTCTAATGATCAATTAGCCTTTTAAAATGATAAACTTGGATTAGCTAACAGAGTGATGGTTGCTGATAATGGGCCTCTGTACGCCTATGTAGATATTCCAATAAAAAATCAGACGTTTCCAGCTACAATAGTCATTTACAGCATTAACAATGTCTCCACTGTATGTCTGATTGACTTGATGTTATTTTCATGGACAAAAAATGTGCTTTTCTTTCCAAAACAAGGACATTTCTAAGTGACCCCAAACTTTTGAACGGTAGTGTATATTTACAAAAATATATATGGGGGATTGGAAGTGATGCAGACAATCACATTGATTGAAGCTACAATCTATCTGCAATATTAAAGCTGATCTACCTCCTATTTGTTTTTGTCTGAATCACGTAGTCCTGACTGCCTGATATGTTGTCAACAATACAGCTCATTGATGTGTAAAAGGCATCATTTTATTAAAATCAATCTCAACAGGAGATTCTGCAAGCCAATAGGAAATGGGGAACAACAGACATCTGACTCAACCATGCAAGCATTAATTTTAACAAGCCAGCCTACAGGAGATTTCTCACATTCAGTTCACCTCTCTTTTTGGATTGAATGAAATCTACAGTACATTGGTAGAACTATATTACGTTACATTTTATATACAGAACAACAAGAACGGGACAATGAGTGTATGTTAAAGTGTGATGGTGCAATGCATCTGACTGTTGTGTATTCAATGAGTCAATGTTGTAATTGTAATGAAAAGGCTCACAGTTCCTGGATCCTGGTGAGAGAAACACATCATGTCTGTCAATGAAGATTATCTCGATATTTGTCCGTGGTGTTTCTAGCTGTAAGACAACACCAGTGTCTGTGGATGTTCTGGTTTAGTGGTGCTGACCTTCCTGGTGACTTCACACTAGCACAGAGGGAGCAGTTGCGTCCACATGCCGTGGAAGTAAGTGCTCAATCGCTGACCCTTTTCTCAAGAAGACAGGATTCTCTTTGTCAGGGAAGAGAGAAAGAGAGAAAACGGAAGACACGCTGAGAAGAGAGGAAGCAAGACAACAATCAAGCCCCTCATGTCCTCTCCCACCACCCCCATGCCCTTGGCCTATGTTCAGTCCAACCCAACCCTGATCCAGGCAGCTGTTTTCTGCAGCTGTAGAGACTCCTGGACATTGGCTATCCACACTACACATACAGAGCCTCCTATTTGTACAGCCAGGGGCCCCAAGTTGTGTAGCAACGCGTGGTCTGTAAGTGTCTAGGGGCCTCTTCGAACAAAAAGGTACATTTACAAGTGAAGAACAGTAGTTTGTTTTTTAATAATTAATAATAATTAATTTAATTGTATAGCGCTTTTTCATTACAATGTTGTTGTTTTTTATCTCAAAGCACTTAAAACGCAAAACAAACAAACACATTTTAATTGACATGGTAGAGACGGAGATCGAATGTCTATTTGGCTTTGGATGAAAGTCTGGGAGTAGAGGCAGTTTGGATTGGAAAGACCTTGTAGCTTCAGGGGAGGAGGCATCGATGGTACAGCCAAAGAGAAACAGAGACCGTCTGACAAACAGGCCTGGAGCGCTTCATCAGTTCACCACATCTGCTTCTCCGACGATCAGTTCCTCCGTACGACCTGCTCCAGTAGGTACCGGTCCTCTATTCTCGAACCCCTACTGGGTGATGCCATGGTTGCTGAAAAGTGCACAAAAAGCCACCTCGTCTTAGCAGTGGTTAAGAACGGCCCCTGAGCCTCTTCTACCATCTCTGGACACAGCATGCAGTACTTGTTTTAATTCTTTCCGACAGATGAAACCATAAAGCCAGGGCTGCATTATTTGAATCCAAACAGCCAGCTAGCTAGTTGTAAGCCAAAAATATTACTTTTCATCCCAATTCTGCAACTCTGAGAGTCAAGACCAAGAGATGTAAGTGATCAACCCCCAGAGCAGTCAACCCCCCCCCAAAAAACATTTTTTTTTAAACACAATGTACAGAATGATGTACAATATTTACAGAGCTCTTTGCCTAGGCGGTGCTATGGCAACCACAGAACTGAACTTTTTGGATATTTACAATTTATTGGAGTAATTTCTCAAATCCCATTGTCGTTATAATTTCGGAAGTCAAAACATGAAGACAATAAATACATTAATTAAAGCCACTAGACAATAGGTATTACAGTTTATAGAGTCATAGACCGTATAGGCCTATATACTCTGTATATCTGAGTGAAGGGCCGTGATTTGAGCATGGCTCCATACAGTCCTGATTACTTATTTAGCCGACTGAGGTTGCTGCGTCGGGGGGGTTTTCACAGATGGATCACAGGAACACAAAAGCAGGCAGCGGCTGAGACAGTGAATAATGCAAGGATGTAGAAAAGCACATAAAGCTGAAACTCAGCACAGAGGCACTGGAATGAGCTTCATCAAGTAAATATAGAAAATGATACAAATTTGCCTACTAGTTGCTCCCAACTGGAGAATCAGCGTCCTCGGGCAGTGCCGTAGGCTCCAAGCACGAACATGTCTGCCTGTCTGTGCAGCTGAAGTGCTATGCTACTCCCTGTAGGCTACAGACACTAAATTAGACTCTGAAGTCTCTTAAATTTTCAGCACACATTTAAAAAAATCGTTTCTGCTGGAATGAACAACGATCAATTAACCTGATTCCTTTGTTGTCCTCATGAGAATATAGCTTAGTCATGTGAAACATGCTGTGTGCTGTTTATGTAAATCATTATTGCACTGTATTACCACAGAAATCAATTTAAATATTTCTCAAAATTAGCCTTGGCTTGTATTTGACGATTCATATCGGCAGTTCTACATGGCTCTGTGTTACTGTCAGAGAGTAGGAAGGAAGAGGGGGGTTGGGTAGAACTGTCTGACATTTCTGGTTTTCACACTTCTACCCCTTGGGGACCAGGCTGTCACTGGCGTGCCTGACTCTACACACTCCAGATGTGTCTGTCATTATAAGCATGTTATTTCTCATGGAAATGCCTCATGTAGTTTCAGCTAACAAATGTAGTTCTCTACAAACACAATTTGGACATTATCTGAGATAGTATTGACAAATTTGAGAGTACAGTTTTGAG
This sequence comes from Salvelinus namaycush, assembly GCF_016432855.1. Lineage (NCBI taxonomy): Eukaryota > Metazoa > Chordata > Actinopteri > Salmoniformes > Salmonidae > Salvelinus > Salvelinus namaycush. The sequence continues at coordinate 33,124,953 of NC_052321.1, forward strand.
ATTTAAAAGGAAAGAAATATACTTTGTGGAGGTTTGGGCCTCTAACCAAAACCACAGAAATCCTGGCACTAGGACAGAGTAGCCTACATCACTGTTTGCCAACATGTCTTAACGAGAGAAAGCGTGTGATTATTAGCTGGCTCGTATCATATTATCAAAGCAATCCAACACTGGATCTGAGTGTGGAGGAGAAAATGTTGCCTGGCTTGAAAAGCTCAAACTGAATCTTTAAAGGGGCAATCTGGGATTGGTACATCCATTTTTACATCATATTAATGCACTTTTATATTAATGGTATACAGGCATTGAATCTTGAAAAATATAACTTATAAATGCCTCATGAGCTTAGTTCAACTGTCTTACCCAATCAGAACAACAACAAAAAATGGTGAGGGGTCGCTTTGTTGTTAGAATTGCCCCTTTAAGAGTGAGTGACCTCTATTTAACACTTTCTGGACAGCATGTCTGAAATAGAATTTATGTCCATGTTCTCTCTACTCTCTAGGTAGACAAAGTGTTTTACTCTGAGAAGAACAATGCTGCGTTCTCTTTGCTATTTTTGGAGAAGTTATCAATACTTTAAAACATATCTAAAAGTTCCACCTTGAAACTTTCATGACTTTAAAAAGGATTTGCGTTAAAGGGAAATTTAAAAAATGTTCAACTTCATATTCATAATCTCCAGCACCACCTCAACATCAAGATACACTATATACAAAAGTATGTGGACACCCCTTCAAATTAGTGGATTCGGCTATTTCAGCCACACTCGTTGCTGACAGGTGTATAAAATCGAACACAACGCCATGCAATCTCCATAGACAAACATTGGCAGTAGAATGGCCTTTCTGAAGAGCTCAGTGACTTTCAATGTAGCCCCATCATAAGATGCCACCTTTCCAACAAGTCAGTTTGTCAAATTTCTGCCCTGCTAGAGATGCCCCGGTCAACTGTAAGTGCTGTTATTGTGAAGTGGAAACGTCTAAGAGCAACAATGGCTCAGCCGCGAAGTGGTAGGCCACACAAGCTCACAGAACGGGACCGCCGAGTGCTGAAGAACGTACAATATGCTGTTCACGCTACAGCATACAATGACATTCTAGACGATTCTGTGCTTCTAACTTTGTAGCAACAGTTTGGGGAAGGCCCTTTCCTGTTTCAGCATGACAATGCCGCCATGCTCAAAGCGAGGTCCATACAGAAATGGTTTGTTGAGATCGATGTGGAAGAATTTGACTGGCCTGCACAGAGCCCTGACATCAACCCCATCGAACACCTTTGGGATGAATTAGAACGCTGACTGTGAGCCAGGCCTAATCGCTCAACATCAGTGCCCGACCTCACTAATGTTCTTGTGGCTGAATGGAAGCCATGGAAGTCCCCACAGCAATGTTCCAACATCTAACACCTTCCCAGAAGAGTGAAGGCTGTTATAGCAGCAAAGGGGAGACCAACTTCATATAAATGCCCATGATTTTGGAATGAAATGTTTGACAAGCAGGTGTTCACATACTTTTTGTAGTGTAGTGTATGTGGAAATGGCGTGTTTCTATGTTTTATAGTAGAAAAGATTCCTCCTCCATTAAACTTTACAGTTGGCACTATGCATTCGGGCAGGTAGCTTTCTCCTGGCATCAGCCAAATCCAGAATTGTCCGTTGGACTGCCACATGGTGAAACGTGATCCATCATTCCAGAGAACGCGTTTCCACTGCTCCAGAGTACAAAGGCGGCACGCTTTACACCACTCCAGCCGGCGCTTGCCATTGTGCATGGTGATCTTAAGCTTGTGTGCGGCTGCTCAGCCATGGAAACCCATTTCATGAAGCTCCCGACTAACAGTTCTTGTGCTGATGTTGCTTCCAGAGGCAGTTTGGAACTTTGTACTGAGTGTTGCAACCGAGGACAGATGATTTTTACACGCTAAACGCTTCAGCACTCGGCGGTCCCGTTCTGTGAACTTGTGTGGCCTACCACTTCGTGGCTGACCCGTTGTTGCTCCTAAACATTTCCACTTCACAATAACAGCACTTACAGTTGACCGGGGCAGCTCTAGCAGGGCAGAAATTTGACGACCTGACTTGTTGGAAATGTGGCATCCTATGACGGTGCCACGTTACAAGTCGTTGAGCTCTTCAGTAAGGCCATTCTACTGACAATGTTTGTCTATAGAGATTGCATGGGTGTGTGCTCGATTTTATACACCTGTCAGCAACGGGTGTGGCTGAAATAGGAGTGTCCACATAGTTTTGTATATATAGTGTATGTTGATGTTGGAGATGATGAATATGAAGTTGAAATATCCCTTTAAGGCCACAGGAGACAATAGAAAGTCTGTGTATCATATTTACTAGAACGATAAGTGAGATTGTTTAGTTTCTTTTGAGGAAAGTTAGTGATAATATTTGACTAGTTTTAAAATATTACGATTGGTTGAGTTTTGGGTTTCTTAGCTGTTATAACCCCTCTATGGAAATTGTCAAATTCACTTCATGAATGTCATCTTATGTACATCAGGGAAGTATGCCCATTTATGCTTAATTCTAAGGAATCTTTCTGATGTTTTCCACGACAAGAAACTGATTTTCTATGGCTCTCTGTGGGATCTTAGTGAATGTGCCCTTGTGTGCATGACGGTGATTGATATGTTAAATGTTACACATAATATCTGGAGCTACTGTGCAGAGCGTTACACAAGTTATGGGATTCATTTCCATCCAGTATACTCTCTCTAGATCTATTTGATGGAAGCTGAGCACATAGACCCTGTTCACTACGATGCTTTTACTACCATTGTACGACACAGCAGATATTCAAATGTTTTGAACTATGTCATGTGAAGAGGGTTATATACTGTACATGTATGACACACATGGCTTTATACTGTTGATGTGCTGTGGGTCATTTGTGGGCAGCAGTCCTTTTGCATCTCCTATAACCTCACGATCAATGTCCATTCTGTAGTGCAGTGGCCAGTCCATTACCCCCTGCATAGAGTGTCTGCTTTCAATGGATGAAAACCCCTGTTTATAGGAGCCAGACCAGACACCAAACCAGCCGCCATTCGAGACTACGAGTCATCACTGAACCTCTATTTTATTTCCTGGCCATCTCCTTCACCTCCATTTTAGCACTTGAATGCCAAGACGGGTCTGATGACGCATGATATAGTCTGATACAGGCAGTGAGTGGTGCAATAGCAGTTAATGAGCAGCCAAATGCCTCGGAGGAACTGTGCACCGCGGTGAAATGAGGGCAGAGCCGCTTGTTCATCTATCTATTGTATGCCACTCTGAGCACTGCGTTTTAATTGCAAACAAATCACCCGGACGGATAACTCGGACAGAGGGGGTGTGGGAGGAGAGGAGGCTGATGATGATGAGGCATTGCCATGACGACAGCATCGGTGGCGGTGGAACTTTGCCGTGGCAACGCTGGAAAGATTAAGAGAACAGAAACACAACACTTCTCATCCCAGCTCAGCTACGCTCAGCTGGCTGGATGAGAACGATGATGTTGGCTATTGTTATCTCTCTCTGCTCAGACACAGACACCTTGGCGAAGAACCAAGACTGCATTTCCTTGGAGATGTTTTATTCTGTTTTGCCTTAAAGATATAGAGGTAAATGTTGAAAGTCCAGAAAGAGTCTTAAGGTAAAATACTGGTTTTATGTGCAATTTTAAAGCAGCATCAATGCCCAGAATTCTGGGACCTCTTTTGCATAATTGCCTCTGAGGAATTGACCAAAAATTACAAACATATTCAGATCCTGCACATACAAACATTCACCTTGATCTTCAATGGCAAAATAATTAATTGAATTCATGATTCATCAGTGTGTTAGACTATTGAAAGTGTAAAACCTATTCAATGTTACTACTGAGGCTGTGACTATAGAGCGCATTGCGTCCTGTTCTGTTGGGGTAATCAGGGATCCGGAGCCTCAGGTGGACACGATCGTATAATTCAGTTTCTGTTGATTAAATAAACACGGACTCAAATGCGTCCTGTAACTGTCACAGAGAGAGTTGCCAAAGTCATCTCCCCAACAGAGATTCTCATCCCCTGCTAGCAGCATAAGACTGACTCACTACCAGTAGAGTTATCTGAGTCGTTTGTTAAGATGATATCAGTGACAGTTACTGGCTAAAATGTACGCTTTACGCAAAAATTCTGTCTCTGTGAAGCAAGCCTGTTTTTCACCTCTTGTTTGTTTTTGTACTGGTCATGCTTTTAAAGGGATGTTCCATTCTGGGACTGGAGTAATATACTAAAGCCAAAGTAAGTGTAAAAACAAGGAAACATCCCTTTAAGAAGAGGGAGCACACCAAAAGCCAGGAACTGCAGCCCAGGAACTCCAACTCCAGTTTCATCCAGCCCAGATGTGCCTTACAAGACCAAACATGCAAAGTCACAAATGTTATGTGGACTCTCAAGTGACACTTCCTCATTGACATTGGCATATGCTTTCTGATCAAAAGTATTGCAATTCATTGGGAATAGGGTGCCTTTGGGACACCGCCATGGTCAATTTGAGATTAGTGAACGGCAGCAGATGGATATGTACAGTTGAAGTTTACACACACTTAGGTTGGAGTCATTAAAGCTTGTTTTTCAACCACTCCACAAATTTCTTGTTAACAAACTATAGTTTTGACAAATTCGTTAGGACATCTACTTTGTGCATGACACAAGTAATTTTTCCAACAATTGTTTACAGACAGATTATTTCACTTATACTTCACTGTATCACAATTCCAGTGGGTCAGAAGTTTACATTCACTAAGTTGACTGTGCCTTTAAACAGCTTGGAAAATTCCAGAAAATGATGTCATGGCTTTAGAAGCTTCTGATAGGCTAATTGACATCATTTGAGTCAATTGGAGCTGTACCTGTGGATGTATTTCAAGGCCTACCTTCAAACTCAGTGCCTCTTTGCTTGACATCGTGGGAAAATCAAAAGAAATCAGCCAAGACCTCAGAAAAAAATTGGAGACCTCCACAAGTCTGGTTCATCCTTGGGAGCAATTTCCAAACTCCTGAAGGTATCACATTCATCTGTACAAACAATAGTATGTAAGTATAAACACCATGGGACCACGCAGCCGTCATACCACTCAGGAAGGAGACGCATTCTGTCTCCTAGGGATGAACGTACTTCGGTGCGAAAAGTGCAAATCAATCCCAGAACAACAGCGAAGGACCTTGTGAAGATGGAGGAAACAGGTACAAAAGTATCTATATCCACAGTGAAACAAGTCCTTAATCGACATAACCTGAAAGGCCGCTTAGCAAGGAAGAAGCCACTGCTCCAAAACCGCCATAAAAAAGCCAGACTACGGTTTGCAACTGCACATGGGGACAAAGATCGTACTTTTTGGAGAAATGTCCTCTGGTCTGATGAAACAAAAATAGAACTGTTTGGCCATAATGACCATTGTTATGTTTGGAGGAAAAGGGGGAGGCTTGCAAGCCAAAGAACACTATCCCAATCGTGAAGCACGGGGGTGGCAGCATCATGTTGTGGGGGTGCTTTGTGGCAGGAGGGACTGGTGCACTTCACAATATAGATGGCATCATGAGGATGGAAAATTATGTGGCCCTCAATCCCATAGAAAATGTTGTGGGCAGAACTGAAAAGGCGTGTGCGAGCAAGGAGGCCTACAAAACTGACTAAGTTACACCAGCTCTGTCAGGAGGAATGGGCCAAAATTCACCCAACTTATTGTGGGAAGCTTTGTGGAAGGCTACCCGAAACGTTTGACCCAAGTTAAACAATTTGCTACCAAATACTAATTGAGTGTATATAAACTTCTGACCCACTGGGAATGTGATGAAAGAAATAAAAGCTGAAATAAATCATTATCTCTACTATTATTCTGACATTTCATATTCTTAAAATAAAGTGGTGATCCTAACTGACCTAAGACAGGGAATTTTTACTTGGATTAAATGTCAGGAATTGTGAAAAACTGAGTTTAAATGTATTTGGCTAAAGTGTATGTAAACTTCCAACTTCAACTGTAGCTAATTAGGTGTGTTTAGCTCAGTGGCGACCTATCATTCAGGGCCTGTTTAAGGGCCCGGGGCCCCTCATTCACCTGTTTTGAGCCCACATTTTTTGCAAAATATAAATATGTGTATAATTCAGTTAATAAAGCTGCATACACACATGGTCTCTTTTTTGTTTTCTTGAATAAGGCAGCGGCAATATGCAGGTGTTTCAGCCTAGCTCAGTGCTTTCTGTGGTGGTGGGGCGAGTCAGCAGAAAATAGGAGCATTGCGCCGTGATTGGCTCGGTGTTCTGTCACTCATGGGGACGTACGTCATCGCCAAGTTTAAGTCCATAGTAAGGGTAGACATCCAACATTTCTGCCCTTTGGGTCCTGACAGAGTTATATTACAAGTGTCCTTCCAAGAAGGCTCAAGGTCATTGGCCACAGATAAAATTATGTCAAATCACATTATATGTATAGTAGCTTTGACTGGACTGATCATGTCAACATCTTACTTTCAAAGTCTTAGCTAGCAGTCATCATCATGAATCAAGTCAACAATCTACTGGCAAATCCCTTTTAATCCTTGTCATTTGGAGAAAAATAATTAAGAGAAATTATACATAAAACGTTTCGGTGCTCATGGGCCTTTACACAACAAGTTGGAAATCGCAAATTCAACAATGAGTCGTTTGGAAGGAATCAGTGGCAAACTGCAAGCATTGCAAAGCAACCACTAACGTTAGCCTGCTATTTTAAGGAGTGGCTGTGTTTTTTTCCAGAGTTCCCACCATAAATCCAGAGAATGCCAGAATTTGATGACAAAGTTTGATGACAAAATTTGCCCACAATGGACCGCCGCGCCACCTTCACAAGGTGAATCCAAAAATGTATTGTATGCTGCTGCATAAATGATGTAATATGCAAGGGAGATATGTATACTGTAGCTAAGAAAGTAATACTAGGTATATGTTGTGTAGTAAGCTGTTAGTAGCCCAGGTGCCTCACTGAAATAATTTGGTCTATTTTCACCAACGCGGTATTGTAAATACATTGTTCGTGGCCGGTGTGTGCTTGTTTGCCAGCTTTTTTGGTACAGCTACTGATAGTAGTGGTCGTGCTTGGCTTGGACGTGCAAAGTCACCACACACAACATTCTATAATAGAATTGTGTTATTTGACGTGTCAAATTAAAAGCTTATTTAACGCATCAAATAGTGTTATATGACGTGTATCTTTTTTGACACGCAAAAACCCAAACGGCGTTCAATGTGCCTCACCCTAACAATTTGGTATATTTTCACCTCTTAATTTCGCCAACTGTTTTAACTTGGTGGTGCACATGTAGCCTATAAACTGTTTCAGAGAAATGTAATCATCGAATATTGTAGGAGCTTTAATTGTCTGTTTATATGCCCCTTTATTTATGCTACGGTTCTGACCTGGTGTACAAGGAGAACACTGTAAGAACGGCCCATGTTCTGAATTCTGTCGCTGCACATTTCAAAAGTGCTGAATAAATAGTTATATTGACTACGTCCGTCGTCGCTCATTATTGTCTTAATCGAAATTACGGATTGCCTCTTATCCGCTTGTCGTCCCCTTATGCCATAGTTTGTACATAATCAATTGTCAGTAGAAACCACATTTGTTCAAGCAAGTCAGCCATATGAGCTATGTTTCTTTAAAAGGCAGTAAATGAGGCTGAATTAACTGTTTCGCTGCCAGACAAGGCTCTGCTGAAAGCCAGGTGTAGCAGCGGTAGGGTGTTGGGACAGCTTTATGTAGGTCCTAACAGTTTGTGGGCACTGTTTGTCACCGTTATAGTGCAATTAATGTATTGTTTAGTGTTGTGCAGTGGCTTTGCTGGCATGCATCCCACATTTTTTGTTGTTGTTGTTCCACCAAGATTTACATGCTAAAATCGCCACTCGTTTAGCGCAGAGAGTTTTTAGATGAGACTGTGAAGGACAAGCTATCTCTAAGCACATCGTCCCCAAACTGTACCCTTGTCTCATATCTCACTTAGATTTAATCCGAAATGGTACCCTATTCCCAATGTAGGGAATCGGGTACCATTTTGGATGCAGCCTTACTGTGTAATTCCCTCGCCAGCTGTACTCACAGATCACTGCACCTGTACATAGCTCATCTGTAAATAGCCCATCCAATCTACCTCATCCCCATACTGTTATTTATTTATTTATTTATCTTGCTCCTTTGCACCCCAGTATCTCAACTTGCACATTCATCTTCTGCACATCCTACCATTCCAGTGTTTAATTGCTATATTGTAATTACTTTGCCACCGTGGCCTATGTATTGCCCTACCTCTCTTATCCTACCTCATTTGCACATGCTGTATATAGATTTGTTCTACTGTATTATTGATTGTATGTTTGTTTATTCCATGTGTAACTCTGTGTTGTTGTATGTGTCGAACTGCTTTGCTTTATCTTGGCCAGGTCGCAGTTGTAAATGAGAACTTGTTCTCCACTAGCCTACCTGGTTAAATAAAGGTGAAATAAAATAAAAAAACTCACCAGTGGAAAAGTGACAGCAGTCAGTGCAGTCTTATATACTCTGGCAGCTTTTTACTGCTTTCTGTATATATAGCGGGAAGCCTAAAGTGCTTTTTAATGCTTAGCGAAACTCCACCATAGTTTTGTGGTTAGCAGCTTGTAAAACCCTCATCACTTGCATCTGCTCAGATCAAACTGTTGCCTTGCTTAATTACACTATATAGACATACGCTTCAGAACTGGTTGTGTGTGTTTGGTTTGGTTTTACTTTCCTTGTGGGGACCAGAAGTGCTCACAAGGATAGTAAAACAGAAAATTCAGACAAGTGAGGATATTTCACCAGTCTGCATGAAGGCTTTCTATTTATCCAGGCAAGTCAGTTAAGAACAAATTCTTATTTGCAATGTCGGCCTACCGGGGAACAGTGGATTAACTGCCTTGTTCAGGGGCAGAACAACAGATGTTTACCTTGTCAGCTCTGGGATTCGATCTAACAACCTTTCGGTTACTTTCGGCCCAACACTATAACCACTAGGCTACCTGCCATTTAGGGTTACAATTATAGTTAGGGTTAGAATTAGGGATTTGTTTAGTTTTAGAGTTACGGTTTTGAGGTTAGGGTTAGGTTAAGGGCTAGGTAAAATAGGATTTTGAATCAGAATCAATTGTTTGATCCCCACAAGGATTGTAAAACAAACGTGTGTGTGTGTGCTGTGTACAATGCCAATTACCTCAGCCTCATGGTAAATACTCAGAGGACCCTTTAAATACTCAGAGGACCCTGGAGTAGTCCCCCCTGGCCCCACACTCCAGCACGCACCATCACAAGCACACGAGCACACACACACACACACACACACACACACACACACACACACACACACACACACACACACCACACATTACTTAACCATGAAAAGTCTTGGAGGCGGACAGTAAAAAGGTGCTGGAGAACTGCTTGGCTGGCTGACCACAGTGCATACGTGTGTGTGTGAAAGTATTTTCTCTCTAGGACAATAAGCGGTCTGCCATCAACATGATCTCTTCCGATTTGACCAATTTGACTTCAGATTCTAACGTTTATCCACGTTTCTCCATACGTAAAATGTTGAAGTTGCTCCAAACGTCAAATTTCGAAGTGTCTTTAACACCCTGGGTTGACTCCTGCTCAGCATCATTCTGTTTCTTCAAATTTCGAAGTTGTTAACTTTTTTAGTTAATAGTTAAAGTTTTTGATAGGGTTAAAACATGAAGTTTAGGCATTCATTCCAAATGGTTAAGGTAAGGGTTAAGGTTTAGAAAAAAAGTTTAAAAGTTCAAAAAAGGTTTAAAAAACAATTGTCTACCACTGGAATTGAACACGCAACCTTCAGATCCGGAGTCATGGGTAATCCCAGTGGTAGACAATATACATTTAAAAAAAATTGTAATCCCATGTCTACCACTGGGATTGAACGCATAACATTTGGATTCCGGAGTCATGGGATTAAATCCATCCACAACGCCCTAGCAAAACCCAAGCCTTCTTGATGGTGATAGTGCTCACTGTTGCCCCTAGTGGCAACAGTCAATCTTGAGCCATCTGCCTGCTGCCATTGCGATGCTTTCTGAAAGGAACACTTTATGATGGGCATGTTTACCTTTCTGTCTTTTTGTTTCATTTGGTTTGATCCAAGGCTTGTCGGCACAAGAGTTAATTCATACAGTGGAACCATTGTGAAAAGTAAGCGTTTGTGTGGTAAGAGGAAGTAGGAGTGGACATATTTTTATAATCATAGTAGTAACTACAGTTGGCAACAAGCAGCTTAGCTCACTCACAAATCTACTTCCACAGTGCTGTTTTAACTAGGACATTGTGTTCAACTGTGGATTTGGAATTGATGATCTGATCGGGGTCATGTTAAATTGATGATCTGATCGGGGTCATGTTAAATTGATGATCTGATCGGGGTCATGTTAAATTGATGATCTGATCGGGGTCATGTTAAATTGATGATCTGATCGGGGTCATGTTAAATTGATGATCTGATCGGGGTCATGTTAAATTGATGATCTGATCGGGGTCATGTTAAATTGATGATCTGATCGGGGTCATGTTAAATTGATGATCTGATCGGGGGTCATGTTAAATTGATGATCTGATCGGGGGTCATGTTAAATTGATGATCTGATCGGGGGTCATGTTAAATTGATGATCTGATCGGGGGTCATGTTAAATTGATGATCTGATCGGGGTCATGTTAAATTGATGATCTGATCGGGGTCATGTTAAATTGATGATCTGATCGGGGGTCATGTTAAATTGATGATCTGATCGGGGGTCATGTTAAATTGATGATCTGATCGGGGGTCATGTTAAATTGATGATCTGATCGGGGGTCATGTTAAATTGATGATCTGATCGGGGTCATGTTAAATTGATGATCTGATCGGGGTCATGTTAAATTGATGATTGAACTATTTCTCTCTCTTTGTTTTCGCTCTTTCTCTCCTAGCACCGTCAACACTTTAGCTATTTTAACACTTTAATAATTCAATTGTATAAACATTAGTTGACAGACATCAGGTCAGATTTGATCACTATTAATGTTTTTTGACATCTTACTGCCCCCATGTTAAACAGCTGTAGCATGAGTGACATTTCAAGCAGGAAAACACACACCAAACACTGCCTGCCTGCGACCGCCAAGCAAGGTGAACTGAACTTGATCATAGCCCGAGGGCCTGTAGGTCTGAATAGTCTCATTATTTAACGCGGAAGCTTGTGCCTCCTCTCTCCTGAATGGGAAATGAGTCTTCTTCCAGTCTAAAACACACACACACACACACTCACCTCCACAAGCCTCACACTGAAAACTAGACACTGTGTTCAATTATGATAACATTCAGAATGAATGAATGAATGAGGAGACCGCAAGCTCAGGAAATAATTTTCTGTGCTGAGATAATGCCATTTATAATTGCTTTATACAGAGACTTGAATTTTAAATATTCATCAGGACTTTACCTTGATAAATGTTGTATTGGGGTTTTTGTAGCCCTTTCTCTCTCTCTCTCTAAATTCGCTTTATTGGCATGACGTAACAATGTACATATTGCCAAAGCTTATTTTGGATATTTACAATATAAAAACAAATTAAAAAAATAAAATGGGAATCAAAATTGTCAACGGGACAACAGTAACAACAATAACCAAGGGTCAAAATAACCATACATTCAACAATAAGCATTCTCTCTCTCTCTCTCAACTTTAAAAAAAATCAGTCCTATTTATCAATGGTCATGCTTTTTGTTGGCTTATCAACATTTGACAGTACGTCATACTGTATGTGTGTGATTTCTCAATCAATAATAGGCCTACTGTACAAAGAAAGCCTCTCTATTCAGTCGCTCTATTCAACGGTGGTGTGTTTAGAGCCCCCTGTGCCTCACTGTATGGGATAGAAGGCATGGCAACGCCTTCATGACCTTGACTCACCCTAAGTATTTGTCCAACCAGCATTGGAGAGTGTAACGGCTGTCGTAGTCGTTCTCCTCCTCAGACGAGGAGGAGCATGGATCGGACCAAGATGCGGATTGGTAAGTATTCATGTTTTAATGGGAAAACAACAAACACTACAAAATACAACAACCAACAACCGTGACTAACCTGAAACAGTCCTGTGTGGCCCAAACACTGACACAGGAACAAACACCCACAAAACACAAGTGAAACCCTGGCTGCCTTTGTATGATTCTCAATCAGGGACAACGATTCACAGCTGTCTCTGATTGAGAATCATACCAGGCCGAACACAAAATCCCAACATAGAAAATCAAACCTAGACCAACCCACCCAACTCACGCCCTGACCAACTAAAACAAATACATGACAAAGGAAAACAGGTCAGGAACGTGACAGAACCCCCCCCTTAAGGTGCGAACTCCGGGCGCACCAGCACAAAGTCTAGGGGAGGGTCTGGGTGGGCGTCTGTCCACGGTGGCGGCTCTGGCGCTGGTCGTGGTCCCCACCCCACCATAGTCAACCCCCGCTTCCGTGGCCTCCTCCCAATCTTCACCCTCCATGTCAATCCCACTATTCCAAAGGGCAGTAACAGACTGAGGGGTAGCACCTGACCGAGGGGTAGCACCTGACCGAGGGGTAGCACCTGACCGAGGGGTAGCACCTGACCGAGGGGTAGCACCTGACCGAGGGGTAGCACCTGACCGAGGGGTAGCACCTGACCGAGGGGTAGCACCGGACTGAGGGGCAGCACCGGACTAAGGGGCAGCACCAGGATAAGGGGCAGCACCAGGATAAGGGGCAGCACCAGGATAAGGGGCAGCACCAGGATAAGGGGCAGCACCAGGATAAGGGGCAGCACCAGGATAAGGGGCAGCACCAGGATAAGGGGCAGCACCAGGATAAGGGGCAGCACCAGGATAAGGGGCAGCACCAGGATAAGGGGCAGCTCCGGACTGAGGGACGGCAGCTCCGGACTGAGGGACGGCAGCTCCGGACTGAGGGACGGCAGCTCCGGACTGAGGGACGGCAGCTCCGGACTGAGGGACGGCAGCTCCGGACTGAGGGACGGCAGCTCCGGACTGGAGGGCAGCTCATGACTGTAGGGCAGCTCTGGCAGCTCCTGACTGGCTGGCGGCTCTGGCAGCTCCTGACTGGCTGGCGGCTCTGGCAGCTCCTGACTGGCTGGCGGCTCTGGCAGCTCCTGACTGGCTGGCGGCTCTGGCGGCTCCTGACTGGCTGGCGGCTCTGGCGGCTCCTGACTGGCTGGCGGCTCTGGCGGCTCCTGACTGGCTGGCGTCTCTGGCGGCTCCTGACTGGCTGGCGGCTCTGGCGGCTCCTGACTGGCTGGCGGCTCTGGCGGCTCCTGACTGACGGACGGCTCTGGCGGCTCCTGACTGACGGACGGCTCTAATGGCTCGGGACAGACGGGCGGCTCTGATGGCTCGTGGCAGACGGGCGGCTCAGACGGCTCGTGGCAGACGGATGGCTCAGACGGCTCGTGGCAGACGGATGGCTCAGACGGCGCTGGGCAGACGGATGGCTCAGACGGCGCTGGGCAGACGGATGGCTCAGACGGCGCTGGGCAGACGGATGGCTCAGACGGCGCTGGGCAGACGGATGGCTCAGACGGCGCTGGGCAGACGGATGGCTCAGACGGCGCTGGGCAGACGAGCAGTGCAGGCGGCGTTGGGCAGACGGACGACTCTGACCCGCTGAGGCGCACAGTAGGCCTGGTGCGTGGTGCCGGAACTGGTGGTACCGGACTGGAGACACGCACCTCAAGGCTAGTGCGGGGAGCAGGAACAGGGCACACTGGACTCTCGATGCGCACTATAGGCCTGGTGCGTGGTACCGGCACTGGTGGTACCGGGCTGAGGGCACGCACCTCAGGGCGAGTGCGGGGAGAAGGAACAGTGCGTACAGGGCTCTCAGGACGCACAGGAGGCTTGGTGCGTGGTGCCGGAACTGGAGGCACTGGGCTGGAGACACGCACCACAGGGAGAGTGCGTGGAGGAGGAACAGGGCTCTGGAAACGCACTGGAAGCCTGGTGCGTGGAGTAGGCACTGGTGGTACTGGGCTGGGGCGGGGAGGTGGCGCCGGAAATACCGGACCGTGCAGGCGTACTGGCTCCCTTGAGCATTGAGCCTGCCCAACCTTACCTGGCTGAATGCTCCCCGTCGCCCGACCAGTGCGGGGAGGTGGAATAACCCGCACCGGGCTATGTAGGCGAACCGGGGACACCATGCGTAAAGCTGGTGCCATGTAAGCCGGCCCAAGGAGACGTACTGGAGGCCATATATGAAGAGCCGGCTTCATGGCACTTGGCTCAATGCCCAATCTAGCCCTACCAGTGCGGGGAGGTGGAATAACCCGCACCGGGCTATGAACACGTACAGGAGACACCGTGCGCTCTACTGCGTAACACGGTGTCTGCCCGTACTCCCGCTCTCCACGGTTAGCCTGGGAAGTGGGCGCAGGTCTCCTACCTGCCCTCGGCCCACTACCTCTTAGCCCCCCCCCCAAGAAATTTTTGGGTGAGCCTCTCGGGCTTCCAGCCGCTCTGCCTTGCTTTCGCCTCATAATACCTCCTCTCCGCTTTCGCTGCCTCCAGCTCCGCTTTGGGGCGGCGACACTCCACTGGCTCTGCCCAGGATCCTTTACCGTCTAGGATTTCCTCCCAAGTCCATTCCTCTTTTCCCCATTGCTGTTGTTCTTGCCTTCCTTCTCCAATCCGCTTGGTCCTGTTATGGTGGGTGTTTCTGTAACGGCTGTCGTAGTCGTTCTCCTCCTCAGACGAGGAGGAGCATGGATCGGACCAAGATGCGGATTGGTAAGTATTCATGTTTTAATGGGAAAACAACAAACACTACAAAATACAACAACCAACAACCGTGACTAACCCGAAACAGTCCTGTGTGGCCCAAACACTGACACAGGAACAAACACCCACAAAACACAAGTGAAACCCTGGCTGCCTTTGTATGCTTCTCAATCAGGGACAACGATTCACAGCTGTCTCTGATTGAGAATCATACCAGGCCGAACACAAAATCCCAACATAGAAAATCAAACCTAGACCAACCCACCCAACTCACGCCCTGACCAACTAAAACAAATACATGACAAAGGAAAACAGGTCAGGAACGTGACAGAGAGAGGATCTCATATTGACTTAAAGGACACAACATTCAATTAAAATAAAATGACTTTAGAATTTCACCAACATACATTATGTCCCTTTTTGTAAGAGCGTGTAAGCAGACATTGTTCTTCAAAAAAAAAAAAGGGATTTCTAAGAGAGCCGTCACCGCTGGGGTACAGTAATAGTAATCCTCTTGTGACTAAACCTTCACTGTATACTGTGGTGTGCTTTGCTCCGTTTGTACCACAGTATCTGAATTTCAAGCGCCAGCCTTTGATGCATTTAGATGTATTAATTTATTCTGTGTTTTCTCGCCAGATCTACATAATAGCTTCCTTTTGTTGTTAAATGGGCCTTACAAAATACATGAGGTAATTCATCACTGGCATTAGAGGAGGAGAAACTCGCACACACAAACTCCACTCTCTCTCTGTGTGAACGTGTTTAACTATTCTTGTGGGGACCAGAAGCCCCCACAAGAATAGTAAACAAATAAACATTTGACCAACTGGGGGTATTTTGTTGGTCCCCACAAGGTCAAATGCTATTTCTAGGGGGTTTAGGGTTATGGTTAGAATAGGTGTTAGGGTTAGAATTAGTGTTAGGGTTAGAATTAGGTTTAGGGTTAGAATTAGGTTTAGGGTTAGGAGCTAGGGTTGGTTTTAGGATTAGGGTTAGGAGCTAGGGTTATGTTTGGGGTTAGGGTTAAGGTTAGGTCTTTGGGTTAAGGTTAGGGTTATGGTATGAGTGCGGGTTAGGGAAATTAGGATATTGAATGGGACTGAATTGTGTGTCCCCACAAGGTTAGCTGTACAAGAATGTGTGTGTGTGTGTGTGTGTGTGTGTGTGTGTGTGTGTGTGTGTGTGTGTGTGTGTGTGTGTGTGTGTGTATGTGTATGTGTGTGTGTGTATGTGTGTACCTGTGTGTGTGTTTAAGAAGCAGGTAATTTGTGTCAGACAGCCCATCTTCTGAAAAGAGCCAGTATGACGGGGGCCATTTTGACAGAGTCATAATAATGATGCTCTCATCGAGGGGCAGCACTCCCATCATCATCAGAGTGCTGGTTGCCTGACATTAATATATGCAAGAACCAGTAGCTGGATTAAAACTCTGGTCCTATAGGGCTTTATTTCACAGCACTGGGAGCACAGACATCCCAGACCAATTCCTTCTGGCACTGCAAATCATCAAAATCCTTAAAGACCAAATGCAGCTGTTTTTATATCAATATCAAATCATTTATGTGTAACAATTCGGTACCTTACTGTAATTGTTTTCCATTAAAATGGTCAAAAATAGATTTTTTGCAAAAACAAACAATTTGTCAAGCAAGCAATTTGCTAGGATTGTCTGGGAGTGGTCTGAGTGGGGAGGGAAAACTTAAAACTAGCTGTTATTGGCAGAGAGGTTTGGAACTCTTTTGTTATTGGTCTATTAACCAATCAGGCAAGCCAAAATTCCCGCCCATGCAAACAGGCTGACTGTGTGGATTGTATTTTCAACCAGAAACTATCAGGAATTAACACTGATCTAAAATGTTCACACTTTTACAGTGTTAGTTTCATCAACTGTTGTACAATATGATACAAAACACAGGAAAAACTGAACGTTGACTGCACTGGGCCTTTAAGGAAATGGAACTATGTTTTGCATAATAAGTGGAGCTACTGTACTAATTAAAGTAGAGCTATACTAAAACACATTTGCATGGCAAACCAACCACTCCCGGCAGGTAGCCTAGTGGTTGGAGCGTTGGGCCAGTAACGGAAAGGTTGCTGGATTGACTCCCCGAGCTGACAAGGTAAAAATCTGTCGTTCTGCCCCTGAACAAGGCAGTTAACCCACTGTTCTCCGGTAGGCCGTCATTGTAAATAAGAATTTGTTTTAACGGACTTGCCTAGTTAAATAATGGTTAAATAAGAAAATGTGAATATCGCTGGCAGTCACAGTGACATAGTCTGACATGCTACTGGAGTGTGTTCTTGCTGTTTGCCAATGGGATTTGATTAGAGAGAGCAGCACAAAGGGCCCCACTCCACTGACTGATCTCATTAAGGTGTTTGTATTTATCCCCAGGCTTTCTTTTCCCCTGTTCCTTAAATGGTATTACCCCGCCCCTCTAGAGACACACACTGAACTTATGGTTCAATTGTTGCCAATTCTGAATTGATTCTCCCTTCTTCTTGTCTCTCTCTCGCTCTCTCTTTCTTCTTCAGGCTGCTTGGTTTGTTTGTTTGAGTCCATGTTGGAATGCTAGCTGGATGATGACATGTCGTCCAGAGGATGTTTGTTTAGGACACAAGTTTCTATGTCAAACATCTGTTTTTCATAGAGCTATCCATGAATCCAATTTCCTAAATCCCTTGTCATGTTTAGAGAGAAGGATTACATTTGTGTTTCCCTGAAAACTCCCCCCACAGTTGTGTTTGATATAAGCTTGTGCATGTGTGCAATGTATTTTTTTTAAACGGTCAGTTTAAGTCAGTTACCTGTAAGTTACTGAAAAAAAAAAATACAGTATATTACCATAAATTCCAAATAAACGTTGGTTTAACAGTTACATTACTGTAGAGTTGTTTTTACAGTGTGTGGTGTGTGTGCACACGCATGTGTGTGTTTGTCCTGACTCCACAAGCAGAAAATCAGTTCAGCTAATATCAAACACAACTGTCTGAGGTCAACCGTGTGTGCTCTTCTGACTGGGACAGGTTAGAGATGTGTTTCTCTGGTTTTAATTAGCCTGCATGGGAACTCCAGGCTCCTCAACATCTGAGCTAATCCATCAACTATGCAAATCACGATTCCAATTTAGAGAGACTGCATCCGCTAGAGGGGCTTTTCTTCTTCGTCATTATCATTCTTTTCAAAATACAGAAAACTGATTCTGTGATTTCATGTTTTGTTGAACAGTTTGATTTATATTTGGACCAACCTGCACCGGGACCCTAATGAACAATGTACAAATGTAGAAAATTAAAGAAAAATACGTGTTTGTGGGGATAGCAGCTGCTTACATTGCTGTCTAAATTGATATTCTGGGCTTGACTGTATGTTTACAGTCAAATTTGCTCACAAAAGATCTTCCTTCCATACCTTTGTGATGGGATGGTATTGAAAGCTTCCCTGGGTAAACACACATCATTAGTAAAGATGAAGAATAGTCACCTAAGAGTGATAGGGGCTAGCATTGAAATCCTATATGTTTTATTTCCATGCACACCACTCAGATTAAGAAGGGAATAAAAGACGGTTGGTTGTTTATAAAGGGATAATATTATCTGATAGGCTATATTGACTGGTTGTTATAGCTTCTCTGGTTAATTGTTATTTGCATACACTGTAAACTTTAATGCCGGACTGATTAGGCCTACAATGACCATTACTGAAACATGACTCACCTGTCATTCTTGTGAAGTAAAATGTGTTTTTAAACTTGTTACATATTGATAAACTCTCTCCTTTAAATTTCATGAAAATAGTATGTATTCACAGATCTATCTATAGACAATATAATATTAATATTAATAACAGAGAGGGTTAAATGCACTCCATATGACATAGCCTAGAAGCTGTTCTTCCCTGTGGTTTCTTAACAGAGGAGGGCGCCCTCATCTTTAGTACGTCATTCTCATTGAAAAGAGGCACATCCTTTGCATACTATATATGTCATAATAAACATAACGTAATTGCCTAATGAATTGTTAATAAAACGCAATTAGCTTTTAATTCCATTTGAATTCCAAATCAGATTTTACAGTAGGCCTAGCCTAATAATGTGTCACACTTTTCCCAAATAGGAAACGGGAAATTGTTCATTAAATAGTTGTTTTAGCATTTATTGTAACGGATTGATTTATAATTCATATGTAGCCTAATCTATATTCAATAGCCTACAAGGCTCAAAGCAGAATCACAGCTCTCGGGAGTTATTTCTTGCAATTGTTACGCTAATTATATTTAATAAGCACATGTTACCTGTAAAATAAGTGTGAAACTCCAAGTTATTATTATTTTTGTTTTATTATATATCACAGAAAGAGAGAAGAATCGAATTAGGGAGAAGGGGCGAAACGTATATCCGGCAGGCACTAAGACATGTTGCTACCACGGAGAAAGTAGATGGGTCTCTAAAGAGAGAGGTGGTCCAACGCTACTCACCACTATCCTCAGAACGCTGCGACCTGCTTGATAGAGCAATAGCTACACACTCCTTATTTGACATTACACTAAAACTTTGTCGTTTTCCCCATGCAACTTTTTTCGATTTCTTCAAACTGAAAAGCACTGAGATTTGTTGTTTTATCTTGGAGGCTCGGATACTGTTTGGACAACAAAAAGGACCGCTTTTACGCACGCAATTTGTGCCGGGATAGCTGCTTCAAAAGACAGAATTTATGGACAAATAATTTAGTGGTCGGTAAGGTTAGACCGTGGTATGTGCGTCCACAGGTCAACGTTTTTGATGCACAGCATGATTTTCTAAACTCTTCACAGTGAATTTATGTGGCCCGCTGTTGCCAGTTATATGTTGTAAATTATTGTCGCTTGTTGGATGGATACAATGAAACAAACGGCTGCTGGTGCAGAAATGCTGGTCTCCAAGGATTACACATTACAGATGCGGGATAGGAGAGAATGCGATACGCGCTCCAGGGAAATAGAGGAAGAGTTGGGTCGTGTGCGAACTCGGGAGCGATTGGAAGCCACTCTAGCGGGTCTTGGAGAGCTGGAATATTTGCGACAGCGGCAGGATTTACTGGTCAGAAATGTGTTGAATCGCCAAGAGGACTCTATATCACCAGGAGAAGATCCAATGTGCGTTACGCACGAGGAGAATTACTTGAACTCGGAGGAAAAACTTTTAGAAGAAAACATTTTATTGCTAAGAAAACAACTGGTATGTAGACTTAATAAAAATGTAATTTCTTTACTCCCGCTGTGTTTTGGATAACATTAATATTTGATTAATTTGGGTCCGCTATTTTGGATACATTTCAAACGATGTCGTGAGATACAACAGTCACTCTTAATGTTGTTTTGAGTCGATCCATATTGTTCAGGCAGCGGTCTATTTTCTGACCCAGTCGCAGCTCCATGGACGCACGTCCAGGGAATAGCAGGACATAGCCCAGCCTACTGATAATAACCGTTGGACACGTTGAGTTTGTGCTTCCTCAGGGCAGGCGCAAATCTGTCGAAGGATGAGGTAGATGTCTAGTATGATACAAGATTAAAATAAAATAAATGCCTGTAAATATGATTCCCAGATTACTTTCCAGGCAGCTATATTTGTTCATTTTGGGCCTTTAATAGCATTACCACCTCTATCCTTATTTCACTCACAGATCAAACCAAGAGAAGTCTGTTTCAAATTGTAGGCTAATGTTGTAAAAGTTAAATGGAACATTATTTACCATTTACAATAAATTAACGATGACGTTATTAGATATGTCATCGTATCCCAATGCAAGCAGATTCACTAGTTGGGCGTCTAAAGGAAAATATGTTGGTTCCCAGAGAATGAAATGGAGGTAATAGCAGGATGGCTATTAGAAAATAATGAGTGTTATTTAAATCTAACTTCATGACGGGAGAAGGTCTGTGAGGGGGTCCAGTCTCTTGAATGAGATTTACTGATGAGTTACAATGGAAACTGAAATTAACTTTTACAAGCAGATCTACCACACCCTGTTGCTGTTAAAGGATGCCGGGTAATTATGTGCTGGTCGTTTGAGATTAGGCCAATTAAACAGACCAAAACACACCTGGGTTCAATTAGGCAGAAAGGCAGTTAGGGAAGTCGTGAATGTTGTTTTTTATTTATATATATATATATATCCTTACCTCTTTGAATTAATGTAGGCCTAAATGAAATCATATTTGTTTTCAACCTCATTCTATCATTTCAGACCATTTCACACTCAGCCTGTCAACCCAGTATGCGGATAGTGTTATTCACTAAAACATACATTGTGCCTGCCTCTGCTTTTTGAAAATGGTACATTGTGTGGAAATGGTCTCTGAAGCCATAGCATGTTTGGAGCACATTAATCACCCTCTGCCTCTTGTCACCAGGCCTGGCTTTATGACCTGCTAGTCTGCTGCAGCTCTGCTCTGTAGGAAGTGCTGCAGCTTGATGTAGCCTGGAATCTGTGTGTATGTTGCATTACTGGCCTCAGTCATGGCTCAAATAGTATAACTGTATATGTATAATGCACAGGGGATAGCTAGACCTACTGAGATGGCTAGCAGGTACTTGGGATAAATGTAGCCTATGTCTGTGGTCTGCAAGCCACATAATTGTCACAAATGTAGTGAATTTAAATGGGGTCTGACTGTCACTAAGCCTTCAGGTTTGACATTTGCAGTTGGTCTTTGAATTCAAACCACACTCGAGAGCAGAATGGCGGAATGTAACCTCCACATGATCTGGTTGTTGTCATATGTGGCTGGGCTGTTCCACATAACCCGCATGTTTGAGGGAGGAATTGTTTATCTCCCATGATGTGATTCTAATTTAGTATGGGCTATTAATGGGTTCTGATAGGGCAACACAGTCTCGCTAAGATGTTGAACACTTGCAGCACAGTGACTATAGCCCTACTTTAGGTAACCAACATGCAAGGCTATGGATTTAATCAGAAATGGAACCAAAAATAGGAGGCTAAACATGCTGTTTCTTGTCAGTGGCAATATAGAACAACGCTGAATTGGATTGAGCTGTAGATGTCATAGACATACCCTTGTCCCAGATCAGTCTGTGCTCTTGCCAACTCAGTCATGGATCGGCAGGTAGCCTAGTGGTTAGCGCGTTGGGACTAGTAACCAAAGTTGCAAGATCGAATCCCCGAGCTGACAAGGTAAAAATCTGTCATTCTGACCCTGAACAAGGCAGTTAACCCACTGTTCCTAGGCCGTCATTGAAAATAAGAATTTTTTCTCAACTGACTTGCCTAGTTAAATAAAGGTATTAAAAAAAAACTCCATTGTCAAGTCAAACGTGGCATGTTTGAAATGACAAGGAGTTGGCATGATGGCAAAAATAGACGGGCACTCGGGCTAACAGATATAGCTACATGGGAACCAAATGTCACTCTACAACTGTAACTAACTCTATTGTCTGTGTGTGTTTCCCTCCAGAACTGTCTGAGAAAGAGAGATGCTGGTCTGATCAATCAGCTGCAGGAGCTGGACAGGCAGATCAGTGACCTCCGATTGGACACGGAGGCATCACATGAGCAAGTGGAGACAGACAGCCGCCCAAGCTCGGGTTAGTCTAGTTCTACAATAGAATTAGAATGGATTCTGAGGGGTTCTAGCTCCAGAATGTTACCCTGTGGAAAGTAGACATTATCAGTAGGATCTGTCAATTGTGAGCCAGTTCCACTTAAGCAATTGAGGATACTGCAGAATGTGTAATTCCCCCAAAGGTAGGGTTCTTAGCAAATAAACACGAACATGACATAAAGTGACTGGCAATGCTACGTTTTTGGTCACACTATTTGAATAGTCCAGATAGTTCATATGTAGATGCTCTACAGTAACTACTATCTGTTGAGAAGCAACTGCTTGTTAGGTTTAGAGCTAGGTTTAGGGTTAGTATATCGTTTGTTGCACTGTTACTGATAGTGTGTAGATGGTCTGTAGAGCGTCTACAGATGGACTATCCAAATAAAGTGTTAACCAGTTTTATTTTTTGTATATTTTTAATAAATAATAAATCTGACAGAAGTGTTTATCTAACCCATTGTTTAGACTACTAATATGGTAACACTCAGTCCGTGGGCTGTGGCTGGTACTGTATCCCCTTATTAGTTGTATACATTCCACATTCCTAATGTACGAGGTCACTTTGGAAAGTGTGACATAGTGGATCTTACTACAGAACATTCTGTACTGTCCATGTACAGCATATTATTGGAGATTGTGGATTTTAATATATTTTGTTCTGCAAACTGTTCACAACTAAGTTCAGATCTGTCTGAAGTTTTTGTCCCAGTGTGTATTGAATCAGCGTTTAACCATTCTACTCCAAAGCTCATTTCATATATGCGTGCCAGAAAATTAGAACAGGTGTAAGGAAGGCTACGCTGCAAATAGAAGAAACGTTACTTGAATCTAGTCTAAACCCTATTTACACCAGCCTTGTTTTAAGTGCCTGAGATTTTCCGCATTAATTCTTTTAATAGCCACAGCCTGACATGTAATAAATTGTTGGATGACAGCTCCCTCCCTGCGGGGTGTAAAATTAACGTGTTAAAAAATGTCCCTTCTGTTTCTCTGCTCTCTCTTTCTCTCTGCTCTCTCTTTCTCTCTGCCCTCTCTCTTTCTCTCTGCCCTCTAGGTTTTTACGAGCTGAGCGACGGAGCTTCGGGGTCCCTCTCCAACTCCTCCAACTCGGTGTTCAGTGAGTGTTTGTCCAGCTGTCGCTCCAGCACCTGTTTCTGCAGTCCTCTCGACACATCACTGTGTGCCTCCGAGGGAAGGCTCAAATCTGCAGGTGAGAGAGAGGCCCTCACAGCCCAGCACAGCCCCACAAGGGTTGTGGTGAATTTCATTTTAAATCAGTCAATAAAAAATAAAAAAAAGTTTTTCCTCAGAGCAGCTTTGAGGAGAATTGGAATTTCAGTTCCTGAATTAAAAAGGGGTTGACTCCAACCCTGCAGCACAGCCCAGCACTACGCCTTTGGGCAGGACAGAATCCTGATGTTTGATGTCACGTGGTCTATCTTGGGCGCAACAAGCTGGGCTGAATGATTCTGTTGTCCTTTGCTGTATAAACAACACTTTCCTTCTTTCCCGAAAGACCCCCATCACACCCACCATCCACATAACAGTGTATTTTATTACAGTGCTTCATTCCAGCTGGCCCCAGTTCAACTAATAGTTTCCTTTGTGTTGTTACCAATAGTGGGGTTTGTTGTGGCAATACTTTGCTTCAGTTTCAAACGAATGATAGAGAAAAGAGTGTAAGGAAACACAAAATGGCACCCTTTTCCCTACATAGTGCACTACTTTTGACCAGAGCCCTATGGGCACTATGTAGGAAATGGGGTGTTATTTGGGATACAGAGAAATGGGGTGTCATTTGGGATACAGAACACTGTCAGTTGCGCTAGATTCCCAGCCAGGCCAGGCAGATGGCTTGGCTCGAACTAACAGCCACGCCTATGATGATAAGACACAAACAAAAGGGCTATTAACACATCTTAACCAACTGCCCCCTTCGTTAGCATATTGAGAGGTTGCATGCTTTGCTTTGCCCACCCTTTCAACACTACTGTAAGCTTCTGTGGGGCGTTATTGTTGAAATTAAGAAATAGTATGGAAACTGGTGCTTTCTGTTTGAATTACTAGTGGTGTCTGTAGTCCGTACTCTTTCTTTACGGTCTGGTTTCCATATGAGATACTAGTGGCGCATCTGTTGTTCTGTAGTTCTTACTCTTTGTCTTCTGTGTGGTTTTCAGATGAGCTGGGCAGCTGTGCTGAGTGTGAGAACCAGTGTGCGGAGCAGCAGACCATAGGGACGGTTAGGAAGTTGCTCCCCGCTCCCTACTCCCCCTCTACGGACGCCTCTTCCACCACTCAGGACATCCAGTCTAAGTACCACTGTGACCTGATCGCCAAGAACGGCAGCGACGTGTACCGCTACCCCAGCCCCCTCCATGCCGTGGCCGTACAGAGCCCCATCTTCTTCCAGTCTCTTGCCGGCCATCTCAAAGAGGACGGGGGGCTATCAAAGAGCAGCGGAGGTGAGGGCTTCGGTGACTGTCAGAAACTGAAGCAGCCGCCGATTCTGGTGCCCCAGAACACTTCTTGGCCTGCCTCCCATGCGCCTACCAGCAAACGACTGGACAATTATATATTCGGCCTGCTTCAGAGGAGGGCTCAGCCCATTAGGACCAATAAGCCGCGGACGAGCATCAGCACAGACCCCTCTAAGAGCATCCTGAGGCAGGGCAGCTTGTGTGTGAGACAGGCTACTGTTGCCCAGCAGCAGCAAGGAAGGACTGCTGCTACTGTTCCTGATCTCAAACCAGCCTGGCAGATGTGTTTACATGCAGGTGGTGCCGGTAACACTGATCCAGGAACAGGCACTTCACAGAGACAGTGGTCAGTGGAGAGCAAAGGGGAACTCCTCTTAGAAAATGGGATGGTGTCCCAGTCTCTGGGCCAACCTCAGAACGGATGTGCCGCAATCGACGGCAGTGACATTCACACCAACAGCCTGGTAAAAAAGAAGGGGTCCATGTCATCAGCCAATAAAGGACTTCCATCGGTGACCGGTCCTCTGTCTAAGGATAACCAAGACTTGGGCACCCCAAATGCCAACTCCTGCCCCAAAGAGAGCAAGCATCCTTATTTCCCTGCTGCTCCAGAGGACATCAGTACTAAACCCCCCCAGACACTCCCTAGAGACCGCACCAAAACAGGCACTCCCAAGAAAAGCCCTAAGAGCATCCTGGTCTCTGTCCAGACAGCCCAGACCACTAAGCAAGAGAGGCCCATGCTGGAGCTGGTGAGTCTAGGGTCTTCCTCCCAGAGCCAGGATGAAGGTCAGGGTCACATGGTCAGTGCCCAGTACATCCCTGCCCAGAGGCAGACTGTCAAGCTCCGCAAAGCGGGCAAGAACATCAAGATCGTCAAGGTGAAGAATGCCTCTCTGAAACCACACCGAGGGGTTCACGCACACGCTGAGCCTGTGTCATACGAGGTGACAGGGGGGAGGGAGAAGGGTCACCGATCTGGAGGGTTGAGGAAGTCTTGTCAGCCTGAGGATGTACAACACGTGCACAAAGTCTCCTCCAAGAGGGGGGTGTCCTCCAGGGCCAAACGCACCATCCCTGCCTCCATCCCTGAGGGCCGGGTTCTTGAGAAACACACAGCCACAGTGTCCACAACCAGGTCCACTGTGTCCAGGCATCATGGTCACCATGGCAGGGAAGTGGTGGTGGCCAAGCCCAAGTACAAGAGGACAAGCGGACATGACTACAACCGAGGAAGGCTGAAAGCCATCACTGAGGTGCCTTACGACGAGGCCTTTAGGAGAGCCCACCGCAGACAGAAGAGGGAGGTCCTCGGCCAGGTCTCCACCACCACGTACCTACCCTCCAACGTGAAATTTGCCAGCCCTTACGCCTACGTGGCTGGCAGCGACTCGGAGTACTCCGCAGAGTGCGCCTCGCTCTTCCATTCCACCATCGTGGACACCAGTGAGGATGAGCGGAGCAACTACACCACCAACTGCTTCGGGGACAGCGAGTCCAGCCTGAGTGAGGCGGACTTTGTGGGGGAGAGCACCACCAGCAGTGACTCTGAGGAAAGTGGAGGGATGAACTGGCCCCAGTTTTCAGGGCAGGGCACTGGGCATCATGAGTTAACCGCTGCACAGGCTAAGGCCTTCATCAAGATCAAGGCCTCTCACAACCTGAAGAAGAAGATCCTCCGCTTCCGATCGGCGGGCTCGCTAAAACTGATGACGACTGTATGAGGGAGGTACTTCAGGGTGTCAGGCAGGAAGCAGTGACTCAGCCAATCAAATTGGCCACTCTCTCTCTGCCCAAGATCAAGTGCCTAGGCAGATTTTTTGATTTACAGAAAGTCTTTAATGAAATCAATCTCAGATGTTTAAGGAAACATTTAATTGGGATGCAAGGATTTGTACAAAATGTCCAGCAGACTCCCTCTCCCTGCACTTTCTGACAAACGTTGGACAAGGTGAAAAGCATCCCCATTTTTAAAGGAGCCCCCATTTTTATTTTGTTGTATGTAGCAGTTTTTGTATTTATTATGGACATTACCCTTGCTGTGGTACATGGCAAAAATCTGTACATGCTTTTAATGTTCTTGGTTTACTTTTTGGATTAAAGATATTTCTAACATAATATATTTGGTTGCTACTTCTTGGACACGTGATACTTTATTTGACTGATTATTTAAAGCAGAGTTAAGTGTCTGTAAGGAATATTAATGGCTAGATAGACATTATATTCTGATCACTGACAACTGCTGATGATACCATGATAACGCTTTGATATACAGCACCAGTTTAAAGTTTGGACACCTACTCATTCAAGGTTTTTTATTTTTTGACTTTTCTACATTTTAGAATAATAGTGAAGACATCAAAACTATGAAATAACACATGGAATCATGTAGTAACCAAAAAAGTGTTAAACAAATCAAAACACATTATTTTACATTCTTCAAAGTAAAGAAGCCACCCTTTGCCTTGACAGCTTTGCACACTCTTGGCATTCTCTCAACCAGCTTCACGAGGTAGGCACCTGGAATATTTAAATTAACAGGTGTGCCTTGTTAATTTGTGGAATTCCTTTCTTTCCTTAATGCATTTGAGCCAATCAGTTGTTGTGACAAGGTAGGGGTTGTAGCCATATTTGGTAAAAGACCAAGTCCTTATTATGGCAAGAACAGCTCGAATAAGCAAAGAGAAACGACAGTCCATAACTTTAAGACATGAAGGTCAGTCAATCTGGAACATTTCAATAACTTTCAAGTGCTGTTGCAAAAACCATCAATCGCTATGATGAAACTGGCTCTAATGAGGACTGCCACAGGAAAGGAAGACCTAGAGTTACCACTGCTGCAAAGGATAAGTTCCTCAGAAATTGCAGCCAAAATAAATGCTTCAGAGTTCAAGTAACAGACACATCTCAACATCAACTGCTCAAAAGAAACTGCGTGAATCAGGCCTTCATGGTCAATATTGCTGCAAAGAAATCACTACTGCAGGACACTAATAATAAGACAAGAATTGCTGTCCTTTAGTCTGATGACTCCCAATTTGAGATTTTTGCTTCCAACTACCGTGTCTTTGTGAGATGCAGAGTAGGTGAATGGATGATCTCTGCATGTGTGGTTCCCTCCGTGAAGCATGGAGGAGGTGTGATGGTGCTTTGCTGGTGACACTGTCTGATTTATTGAGAATTCAAGGCACACTTAACCAGCGTGGCTACCACAGCATTCTGCAGCGATACACCATCCCATCAAGGTTTGTGCTTAGTGGGACTATAATTTATTTTTCAACAGGACAATGACCCAACACACCTCCATGCTGTGTAAGGCCTATTTGAACAAGAAGGAGAGTGATGGAGTGCTGCATCAGATGACCTGGCCTACACACACAATCCCCCGACTTCAACCCAATTGAGATGGTTTGAGATGAGTTGGACCACAGAGTGAAGGAAAAGCAGCCAACAAGTGCTCAGCATACGTGAGTACTCCTTCAAGACTGTTGGAAAAGCATTCCAGGTGAAGTTGGTTGAGAGAATGCCAAGAGTGCAAAGATGTCATCAAGGCAAAGGGTGGCTACTTTGAAGAATCTAAAATATATTTTGATTTGTTTCACACTTTTTTGTTTACATGATTTCATATGTATTATTTCATAGTTTTGATATCTTCACTATTATTCTACAATGTAGAAAACACTCAAAATAAAGAAAAACCCTTGAATGAGTAGGTGTGTCCAACGTTTTGACTGGTACTGTATAATATATACACACATATATATATATACAAGATATGCATGAGGAACTGTTTTACCTTAATTTGTTGTTGATAGCAAGTAGCTGTACATTGCCAATTGTTGTATATAATGTCTATGTATGTTAATACGGGTGTTTAACCGTTTTATGCTTTATTAAATGTCTGCTTTAAAATCAATATTTGGTCATCAACTTCCCTTCTTCAGAATTGTGCACTCACTGGCAAAACGCAGTTTCTCTAGAGCCCCGCAAGGTCGGCGTCGTCCCCCGCCTCCCTAAAATGAAATGGAACGTATCAGCCAGACAGCCACTCAAAGTATAGACCACCAATCGCTGTCCATGGTGCTGAAAGTGCGACATGTCTATGCTATTGCTTGCCTGTCGAATCGATGATAGGCTTTCTGTAGTGCCAGGACATGTATAGCTTTGCTTTAGATAATGAATAAATGTTTATTGGTAGGCCTATTTGGTCATTTTCTCATGTTTAGTTTAACATTTCAGGAAGCTATACACTGTCGCAATCCTGCCATTTTTAGACTGCTGGCAGGTGGCAATGTAATTACTTGTTCAGTAATTAAAGTTGGAAATTCAAACATTTCAGTTTGTAACATACATTTTCGTTGCAACCGAATACTATCAGCGACCAATATATATTTTTGAATATACAACTGTCCTGTATAGACTACCTGTCTGACCTGAGACATCCTCATGCTCTCTCCCAGCTTGGATAGGAAGTTGTGCATAAAACCAGTCTATTAATGCCAAATAATAGTCAGTCCACCCTGAAAACACTAGCTTACTAGGGATTGTTTCATTATGCAGTGTAATATCTATAGCTATATAACGTATTCAGCTGCTATTTATAAACTTGTTATAAAAAGTACACATCAAATAGCCTAATGAGGAAAAATTCAGCCACGTTTTATTGTTGAGCGGGGTTTGTCTGACTAATAGCCTACAGAAATATTCAAGGTCAATTAAATCAAATTAAATCCAACTTGAGAGACTCCCCTGGTGTCCTGAAGTCCTCCATTTTTGTGTGCAAACGTTTTCACTACAGCCTGTAGGTCCAGGTTGCTGGACAGACTTTTCTATACTCAGTATTGCCAACCAGACAGTCTTTCCTGAGACATTGTGCATTAGACCATATGTCCATTGCGCTGCACACATTTTACTGCATGCCAAGATATACCAAATATAAGGGACTGTTGATACTGCATCTGTCACAACTCAGGTTCACCAGTATGAACGAAATCGCAAACCACTTTTTTTGTTCAAACCTTCAAGAACTGTTGTCCGCTAAAGATGATCATTTGTTTGCATCTGCCATTTTATTGGCTGTCCAGTATCCACACGACCTGTCCCCAGAGCTTCCTATACAGTTAATCTCTTTCCGTAACGTGTTGAGGCCGGAAATGAAGGACAATGAGAGGCTCAATTAAAGATGCCGCAGAACTGCTGTGTTCGAAGCACCAATCCCTTCTGCCCAGTTTCCCTGATGCTGCTACGGCAAACAAGCTGTTTTTACCATCCCTGCAACTGACGCTTCTGTGGAGAGATCGTTTTCTGAACTAAAACTCATAAAGAACTAGGCCTACCTAAGAAGCGTTAGGCTCTCGGTCTGATATGCGCTGTTGAACATCTGAGTAAGCTCCGCTCATTGCGCAGGCGCCGTCGTAACCTTGAACACAGCATTTGTTCACTAATATTTTGTTCCTTGTTCCTTATACTTTCACTCTGTAATTATTTTAATTATTTAAGGCCCGAGGCACGTTTTCAGTCCCATTCCTGAAGCCCAAGAAACAAACACTTAGCTTCCTAGTACATATGGAATTTAAAACGGTTTATGAATTACTTTTGGAGGGTTACTGTCAAAATGATTTATTCAATTATTAAAAATGGACCGATGAGAGGCACGTGGGCCCCACCCACCTTGCGGGAGCTGAGGGACTGTCTGGTGCTCCAGCGTGTGCACTGAGGTAGCTAGTTGTGTTGTTGACAAAAGTTAATGTATTTTTTCCAACTCAACCTCCTCACTGTGACATTATGATATGCAATGTGACCTTTCACTCTATTTTGTCTCAAAAATGTAACTTGGATATTCTAGAACCTTATTTACCTTTATAGGTCATTCTACAGTGTAGAAATAAAAGTATATTCTATGTTCTACAGTACTAAAGCATGTTCCAGAACCTTCTCCACCTTCATAGATCACTCTAGAATCCCCAGGAATGAAGCATTGCTTCAATGTCATAAATGCCTCCTAGACAACTAAACAAATAGTGTTTTCACTCCACATATGGGTCCATATCACTCTCCTGTCTGTGTTTGTGCCCAGATGCCTCTTTGTCTTTGGTGTGTCAGTCTCTTGCTCAAACACTAAACTTAGTAATCACATCACAGTGTTAACATGACACCCTGTCTGTGTCTGTGACACTTCAGTAGTCAACCCTCTCAGACTCAATATCTTCAATATTCCAATCCACAACCTCACCTGGCTGCAAGTGGGAGGAAAGAGAGAGACAAAATAAGTACATTTTCAGCCACTGTCTGGAAATTAATTAGCTAGAAAATTGTATAGGATATTTATAGGAAATGGGAGTAGGTAGAAATGACTACTGATGTGTGACCTTCAGATAAACATCGGCATCGTGTCCTCCGGACAAATATCAGCCAGTTTACATGTTGAATTTTTCACAACAATATGTATGGAGTCAGGCATGATACTTAGGGAATAGGAGTAATCATAGAGACAGTTCAAGGAATTGAACCCTTGCAATGTGTAGTTTTCCAGTGACCCTCAGCCTTTTTCTCTCTACCCTGCAGAATTGATAGTCAAGGTAGTGTACGTACGTGCATGCGTGTGTAAGAACATGTAACCTGATTTGAATATTTGACCCCGTTTTTCTCCTATTCGGCAACTCACCTCACTGTTTTGGGCTAGCTTTCATCCCAGTCACATGTTCATATGCTTTGTTTAGACTTCCAAATCTCTTATGAGATCCCGGCCCAGCCAACAACACATGACTCTTTCATGGGGAATAATTGTTTTGTTTCTAGCTGCAAATGTTTTCAAAGGTCATTCTTGATAGAGGAAAATTTATCTAGGCCTGTTATGAAACTATTTTTGCATTCCCAAAATGGCACTACTTTAGACCAGAGCCCTATAGACCGTGGTCAAAAGTAGGACACTATATAGGGAATAGGGTGCCATTTGGGACAAAACCTGTGTGTGTGCGCCATTCATTTGAACGAGAGATCTAAGTTGACCCTCGTTTATAATGTAAAATGAAGGGCAGCTCAAACTAAGAGGGTCTCTGTCCCTAATGGCACCCTATTCCCTATGTAGTGCACTACTTTTGACTATAGGGCTCTGGTCCAATGTAGTACACTGACTTGGGAATAGGGTGCCATTTGGGGTTCATACAAGGATTATGCATCACGTGTCATATGAGGTTTCTTTATTTTTTATTATTATTTTTGTATATAATCCTTTGTATTTTACCCCCTTTTTCTCCCCAGTCATAAGAGGTTTCCGAAAGGTTGCGTAAGTCCTATGCTATAACAGTGAAATATGTGTTTAAGTGTGTACTAATTTCTTTATGTTATAGACTGCATGTGTATAATAATTAATTTGATCTTTCTTTTGTCATGGTTTCTTTTGCCCAACAATGTATGTCCCAACTAGTGGCCAAAACTAACATCTTGTACTAATCTCAAGTATGGTTTCCTACAAATATTTGTCACGTCATGTCTTCGCAGTATGACCAGGCTGTAAAAGAAGTCATTTACGAGCATTCATGGGAGTTTATTTATTCTTTGTGAGTGAGTGAGTATACAGTTGTGCAATTGGTATCAACCACATTACATTCCCTGTAGCCGGTTCATAAAGAGTTCAATCCCAGCCACAAAAAATGAATCCCGAAGGAAATGAGTGTCATAACACATTATGACATGGTCATAACCATGTCATAATATGTCATAACAGCTGACAAAACTTGTCATAATATGGTCATAACACTGTCATGACCCATATATTGAGTTATTTTATGGCTGGTTATGACACAAAATACATAAGAGTTGCAAAAAAAAGCCATATCTCTGTCCAGTGTCTGTGTTCTTTTGCCCATCTTAATCTTTTCTTTTCATTGGCCAGTAAGAAATATGACTTTCTCTTTGCAATTAGAAGCCTAGAAGGCCAACATTCCGGAGTCGCCTCTTCACTGTTGACGTTGAAACTGGTGTTTTGCGGGTACTATTTAATGAAGCTGCCAGTTGAGGACTTGTGAGGCATCTGTTTCTCAAACTAGACACTCTAATGTACTTGTCCTCTTGCTCAGTTGTGCATCGGGGCCTCCCACTCCTCTTTCTATTCTGGTTAGAGCCAGTTTGCGAAGGGAGTAGTATACAGCGTTGTACAATATCTTCAGTTTCTTGGCAATTTCTTGCATGGAATATTCATTTTTCAGAACAAGAATAGATTGACGAGTTTCAGAAGAAAGGTTTTTGTTTCTGGCCATTTTGAGCCTGTAATCAAACCCACAAATGCTGATGCTCCAGATACTCAACTAGTCTAAAGAAGGCCAGTTTTATTGCTTCTTTAATTAGAACAACAGTTTTCAGCTCTTCTAACATAATTGCAAAAGGGTTTTCTAATGATTAATTAGCCTTTTAAAATGATAAACTTGGATTAGCTAACACAACGTGCCATTGGAACACAGGAGTGACGGTTGCTGATAATGGGCCTCTGTACGCCTATGTAGATATTCCATGAAAAATCAGCCGTTTCCAGCTACAACAGTCATTTACAACATTAACAATGTCTACACTGTATTTCTGATCAATTTGATGTTATTTTAAATGGACAAAAAAATTTGCTTTTCTTTCAAAAGCAAGGATATTTCTCAGTGACCCCAAACTTTTGAACGGTAGTGTATAGACAGTGCATTTGGAAAGTATTCAGAGCCCTTGACACATTTTGTTACGTTATAGCCTTATTCTAAAATGGATTAAATTGTTTTTCCCCCTCATCAATCTACACACAATACCCCATAATGACAAAACAAAAACTGTTTTGTAGAAATATCACATTTACATAAGTATTCAGACCCTTTACTCAGTATTTTGTTCAAGCACCTTTGGCAGCGATTACAGCCTCGAGTCTTCTTGGGTATGACACTACAAGCTTGGCACACCGGTATTTGGGGAGTTTCTCCCATTCTTCTCTGCAGAACCTCTCAAGCTCTGTCAGGTTGGATGGGGAGTGTTGCTGCACAGCTATTTTCAGGTCTCTCCAGAGATGTTCGATCGGGTTCAAGGCCGGGCTCTGGCTGGGCCACTCAAGGACATTCAGAGACTTGTCCCGATGCCACTCCTGCATTGTTTTTGGCTGTGTGCTTAGGGTCGTTGTCCTTGTTTCTCATGGTCTGAGAGTCTATAGGTGCCTTTTGGCAATCTCCAAGCAGGCTGTCATGTGCCTTTTACTGAAGAGTGGCCTCTGTCTGGCCACTCTGCCATAAAGGCCTTATTGGTGGAGTGCTGCAGAGATGGTTGTCCTTCTGGAAGGTTCTCCCATCTCCACAGAGGAACTCTGGAGCTCTGTCAGAGTGACCATCGGGTTCTTCGTCACCTCCCTGACCAACACCATTCTCCCCCGATTACTCAGTTTGGCCGTGCGGCCAGCTCTAGGAAGAGCCTTGGTGGTTCCAAACTTCTTCCATTTAATAATGATGGAGGTCACAGTGTTCTTGGGGACCTTCAATGCTGCAGAATTGTTTTGGTACCCTTCCCCAGATCTGTGCCTCGACACAATCCTGTCTCGGAGCTCTACAGACGATTCCTTCGACCTCATGGCTTGGTTTTTGCTCTGACATGCACTATCAACTGTGGGACCTTTATATAGAGAGGTGTGTGCCTTTCAAATCATGTCCAATCAATTGAATTTACCACAGGTGGACTCCAATCAAGTTGTAGAAACATCTCAGCATGATAAATGGAAACCGGATGCACCTGAGCTCAATTTCGAGTCTCATAACAAAGGGTCTGAATATTTATGTAAATAAGGTATCTGTTTTTTATTTATTTTTATCTTTAATAAAAAATTTGCTAAAATTTCTACAAACCTGTTTTTCTTTTTGTCATTATGGGGTATTGTGTGTAGATTGCTGAGGATTTGTATTTATTTAATCCATTTTAGAAGAAGACTATGTTAACGTAACAAAATGTGGAAAAAGTCAAGGGGTCTGAATACTTTCCGAAGGCACTGTATAGAACATAAACATACTGTTGACACGTAGGCTATAGTGTAATGTAATGTTTTGCCTTGTGTGGTAGGTTTTGTGGGTTTTGACACTCTTATGGAGGTCTCATAACCAGCCATAAAATAACGCAATATATGTCATAACAGGTCTAAATATACAGTACCAGTCAAAAGTTTGGACACACCTACTCATTCAAGGGTTTTTCTTTATTTTGACTATTTTCTACATTGTAGAATAATAGTGAAGATATCAAAACTATGAAATAATACATATGAAACCCTGTATTAACCAAAAAAGTGTTAAACAAATGTTATATTTATATTTTTCAATGTAGCCACCCTTTGCCTTGATGACAGCTTTGCACACTCTCGGCATTCTCTCAACCAGCTTTATAAGGTAGTCACCTGGAATGCATTTCAATTAACAGGTGTGCCTTGTTAAAAGTTAATTTGTGGAATTTATTTTCTTCTTTATGTGTTTGAGTCTATCAGTTGTATTGTGACAAGGTAGGGGTGGTATACTGACGATAGCCCTATTTGGTAAAATATTTGTTTAACACTTTTTTGGTTCCTGTGACATCAGGTGGTGTAGGTGTCCTTGAGGGCAGGTAGTTTGCCCCCGGTGATGCGTTGTGCAGACCTCACTACCCTCTGGAGAGCCTTACGGTTGTGGGCAGAGCAGTTGCCGTACCAGGCGTGGTACAGCCCGACAGGATGCTCTCGATTGTGCATCTATAAAAGTTTGTGAGTGTTTTTGGTGACAAGCCGAATGCCTTCAGCCTCCTGAGGTTGAAGAGGCGCTGCTGCGCCTTCTTCACCACGCTGTCTGTGTGGGTGGACCATTTCAGTTTGTCCGTGATGTGTACGCCGAGGAACTTAAAACTTTCCACCTTCTCCACTGCTGTCCCATCGATGTGTATAGGGGGCTGCTCCCTCTGCTGTTTCCTGAAGTCCATGTCCTTTGTTTTGTTGACAGTGAGTGTGAGGTTATTTTCCTGACACCACACTCCGAGGGCCCTCACCTCCTCCCTGTAGGCCGTCTCGTTGTTGTTGGTAATCAAGCCAACCACTGTAGTGTTGTCTACAAACTTGATGATTGAGTTGGTGGTGTGTATGGCCACACAGTCACGGGTGAACAGGGAGTACAGGAGAGGGCTGAGAACGCACCCTTGTGGGGCCCCAGTGTTGAGGATCAGTGGGGTGGAGATGTTGTTTCCTACCCTCACCACCTGGGGGCGGCCCGTCAGGAAGTCCAGGACCCAGTTGCACGGGGCGGGGTCGAGACCCAGGGTCTCGAGCTTAATGACGAGTTTGGAGTGTACTATGGTGTTAAATGCTGAGCTGTAGTCAATGAACAGCATTCTTACATAGGTATTCCTCTTGTCCAGATGGGTTAGGGCAATGTGCAGTGTGATTGTGATTGCGTCGTCTGTGGATCTATTGGGGCGGTAAGCAAATTGGAGTGGGTCTAAGGTGTCAGGTAGGTTGGAGGTGATATGATCCTTGACTAGTCTCTCAAAGCACTTCATGACGACGGAAGTGAGTTTTACAGGGCGATAGTCGTTTAGCTCAGTTACCTTGGCTTTCTTGGGAACAGGAACAATGGTGGCCCTCTTGAAGCATGTGGGAACAGCAGATTGGGATAAGGATTGATTGAATATGTCCATAAACACACCAGCCAGCTGGTCTGCGCATGCTCTGAGGACGCGGCTGGGGATGCCGTCTGGGCAATCAGCCTTGCGAGGGTTAACACGTTTAAATGTTTTACTCACGTTAGCTGCAGTGAAGGAGAGCCCGCAGGTTTTGGTAGCGGGCCGTGTCAGTGGCACTGTATTGTCCTCAAAGCGAGCAAAGAAGTTGTTTAGTTTGTCTGGGAGCAAGACATCGTGGTCCGCAACGGGGCTGGTTTTCCTTTTGTAGTGATTCACTGTAGACCCTGCCACATACCTCTCGTGTCTGAGCCATTGAATTGCGACTCTACTTTGTCTCTATACTGACGCTTAGCTTGTTTGATTGCCTTGCCGAGGGAATAGCTACACTGTTTGTATTTGGTCATGTTTCCGGTCACCTTGCCCTGATTAAAAGCAGTGGTTTGCGCTTTCAGTTTTGCGCGTATGCTGCCATCAATCCACGGTTTCTGGTTGGGGAAGATTTTAATAGTCACCGTGGGTACAACATCACCGATGCACTTGCTAATAAACTCGCTCACCGAATCAGCTTATTCATCAATGTTATTGTCTGACGCTATGCGGAACATATCCCAGTCCACGTGATCGAAGCACTCTTGAAGCGTGGAATCCGATTGGTCGAACCAGCGTTGAACAGACCTGAGCACGGGCGCTTCCTGTTTTAGTTTCTGTCTATAGGCTGGGAGCAACAAAATGGAGTCGTGGTCAGATTTTCCGAAAGGAGGGCGGGGGAGGGCTTTGTATGCGTCGCGGAAGTTAGAATAACAATGATCCAGGGTTTTGCCAGCCCGGGTCACGCATTCAATATGCTGATAAAATTTAGGGAGCCTTGTTTTCAGATTAGCCCCAGCTACAATAAATGCAGCCTCAGGATATGTGGTTTCCAGTTTACATAGAGTCAAATTAAGTTCTTTCAGGGCTGTCGATGTGTCTGCTTGGGGGGATATACACGACTGTGATTATTATCGAAGAGAATTCTCTTGGTAGATAATGCGGTCGGCATTTGATTGTAAGGAATTCTAGGTCAGGTGAACAAAAGGACTTGAGTTCCTGTATGTTGTTATGATCACACCACGTCTCGTTAATCATAAGGCATACACCCCCGCCCTTCTTCTTACCAGAGAGATGTTTGTTTCTGTCGGCGCGATGCGTGAAGAAACCAGGTGGCTGTGCCGACTCTGATCAAATCAAATCAAGTTTATTTTATATAGCCCTTCGTACATCAGCTAATATCTCGAAGTGCTGTACAGAAACCCAGCCTAAAACCCCAAACAGCAAGCAATGCAGGTGTAGAAGCACGGTGGCTAGGAAAAACTCCCTAGAAAGGCCAAAACCTAGGAAGAAACCTAGAGAGGAACCAGGCTATGAGGGGTGGCCAGTCCTCTTCTGGCTGTGCCGGGTGGAGATTATAACAGAACATGGCCAAGATGTTCAAAATGTTCATAAGTGACAAGCATGGTCAAATAATAATCAGGAATAAATGTCAGTTGGCTTTTCATAGCCGATCATTAAGAGTTGAAAACAGCAGGTCTGGGACAGGTAGGGGTTCCATAACCGCAGGCAGAACAGTTGAAACTGGAATAGCAGCAAGGCCAGGTGGACTGGGGACAGCAAGGAGTCATCATGCCCGGTAGTCCTGACGTATGGTCCTAGGGCTCAGGTCCTCCGAGAGAGAGAAAGAAAGAGAGAAGGAGAGAATTAGAGAGAGCCAAGATTTTCAAAATGTTCATAAATGACAAGCATGGTCAAATAATAATCAGGAATAAATGTCAGTTGGCTTTTCATAGCCGATCATTAAGAGTTGAAAGCAGCAGGTCTGGGACAGGTAGGGGTTCCATAACCGCAGGCAGAACAGTTGAAACTGGAACAGCAGCAAGGCCAGGTGGACTGGGGACAGCAAGGAGTCATCATGCCCGGTAGTCCTGACGTATGGTCCTAGGGCTCAGGTTCTCCGAGAGAGAGAAAGAAAGAGAGAAGGAGAGAATTAGAGAGAGCATACTTAAATTCACACAGGACACTGGATAAGACAGGAGAAGTACTCCAGATATAACCAACTGACCCTAGCCCCCCGACACATAAACTACTGCAGCATAAATACTGGAGGCTGAGACAGGAGGGGTCAGGAGACACTGTGGCCCCATCCGATGATACCCCCGGACAGGACCAAACAGGAAGGATATAACCCCACCCACTTTGCCAAAGCACAGCCCCCGCACCACTAAAGGGATATCTTCAACCACCAACTTACAATCCTGAGACAAGGCCGAGTATAGCCCACAAAGATCTCCGCCACGGCACAAACCAAGGGGGGGCTCCAAGCCAGACAGGAAGATCACGTCAGTGACTCAACCCACTCAAGTGACGCACCCCTCCTAGGGACGGCATGAAAGAACACCAGTAAGCCAGTGACTCAGCCCCTGTAATAGGGTTAGAGGCAGAGAATCCCAGTGGAGAGAGGGGAACCGGCCAGGCAGAGACAGCAAGGGCGGTTCGTTGCTCCAGAGCCTTTCCGTTCACCTTCACACTCCTGGGCCAGACTACACTCAATCATATGACCTACTGAAGAGATAAGTCTTCAGTAAAGACTTAAAGGTTGAGACCGAGTCTGCGTCTCTCACATGGGTAGGCAGACCGTTCCATAAAAATGGAGATCTATAGGAGAAAGCCCTGCCTCCAGCTGTTTGCTTAGAAATTCTAGGGACAATTAAGAGGCCTGCGTCTTGTGACCGTAGCGTACGTGTAGGTATGTACGGCAGGACCAACTCGGAAAGATAGCTAGGAGCAAGCCCATGTAACGCTTTATAGGTTAACAGTAAAACCTTGAAATCAGCCCTTGCCTTAACAGGAAGCCAGTGTAGGGAAGCTAACACTGGAGTAATATGATCAAATTTCTTGGTTCTAGTCAGGATTCTAGCAGCCGTATTTAGCACTAACTGAAGTTTATTTAGTGCTTTATCCGGGTAGCCGGAAAGTAGAGCATTGCAGTAGTCTAACCTAGAAGTAACAAATGCATGGATTAATTTTTCTGCATCATTTTTGGACAGAAAATTTCTGATTTTTGCAATGTTACGTAGATGGAAAAAAGCTGTCCTTGAAACAGTCTTGATATGTTCGTCAAAAGAGAGATCAGGGTCAAGAGTAACGCCGAGGTCCTTCACAGTTTTATTTGAGACGACTTTACAACCATCAAGATTAATTGTCAGATTTAACAGAAGATCTCTTTGTTTCTTGGGACCTAGAACAAGCATCTCTGTTTTGTCCGAGTTTAAAAGTAGAAAGTTTTCAGCCATCCACTTCCTTATGTCTGAAACACAGGCTTCTAGCGAGGGCAATTTTGGGGCTTCACCATGTTTCATTGAAATGTACAGCTGTGTGTCATCCGCATAGCAGTGAAAGTTAACATTATGTTTTCGAATAACATCCCCAAGAGGTAAAATATATAGTGAAAACAATAGTGGTCCTAAAACGGAACCTTGAGGAACACCGAAATGTACAGTTGATTTGTCAGAGGACAAACCATTCACAGAGACAAACTGATATCTTTCCGACAGATAAGATCTAAACCAGGCCAGAACTTGTCCGTGTAGACCAATTTGGGTTTCCAGTCTCTCCAAAAGAATGTGGTGATCGATGGTGTCAAAGGCAGCACTAAGGTCTAGTAGCACGAGGACAGATGCAGAGCCTCGGTCTGACGCCATTAAAAGGTCATTTACCACCTTCACAAGTGCAGTCTCAGTGCTATGATGGGGTCTAAAACCAGACTGAAGCATTTCGTATACATTGTTTGTCTTCAGGAAGGCAGTGAGTTGCTGCGCAACAGCTTTTTCTAAAATTTTTGAGAGGAATGGAAGATTCGATATAGGCCGATAGTTTTTTATATTTTCCGGGTCAAGGTTTGGCTTTTTCAAAAGAGGCTTTATTACTGCCACTTTTAGTGAGTTTGGTACACATCCGGTGGATAGAGAGCCGTTTATTATGCTCAACATAGGAGGGCCAAGCACATGAAGCAGCTCTTTCAGTAGTTTAGTTGGAATAGGATCCAGTATGCAGCTTGAAGGTTTAGAGGCCATGATTATTTTCATCATTGTGTCAAGAGATATAGTACTAAAACACTTAAGTGTCTCTCCCGATCCCAGGCCCTGGCAGAGCTGTGCAGATCCAGGACAGCTAAGCCCTGGAGGAATACGCAGATTTAAAGAGGAGTCCGTAATTTGCTTTCTAATGATCATGATCTTTTCCTCAAAGAAGTTCATGAATTTATTACTGCTGAAGTGAAAGCCATCCTCTCTTGGGGAATGCTGCTTTTTAGTTAGCTTTGCAACAGTATCAAAAATAAATTTTGGATTGTTCTTATTTTCCTCAATTAAGTTGGAAAAGTAGGATGATCGAGCAGCAGTGAGGGCTCTTCGATACTGCACGGTACTGTCTTTCCAAGCTAGTCGGAAGACTTCCAGTTTGGTGTGGCGCCATTTCCGTTCCAATTTTCTGGAAGCTTGCTTCAGAGCTCGGGTATTTTCTGTATACCAGGGAGCTAGTTTCTTATGACAAATGTTTTTCGTTTTTAGGGGTGCAACTGCATCTAGGGTATTGCGCAAGGTTAAATTGAGTTCCTCAGTTAGGTTGTTAACTGATTTTTGTCCTCTGACGTCCTTGGGTAGGCAGAAGGAGTCTGGAAGGGCATCAAGGAATTTTTGTGTTGTCTGAGAATTTATCGCACGACTTTTGATGCTCCTTGGTTGGGGTCTGAGCAGATTATTTGTTGCGATTGCAAACGTAATAAAATGGTTGTCCGATAGTCCAGGATTATGAGGAAAAACATTAAGATCTACAACATTTATTCCATGGGACAAAACTAGGTCCAGAGTATGACTGTGGCAGTGAGTAGGTCCAGAGACATGTTGGACAAAACCCACTGAGTCGATGATGGCTCCGAAAGCCTTTTGGAGTGGGTCTGTGGACTTCTCCATATGAATATTAAAATCACCAAAAATTAGAATATGATCTGCTATGACTACAAGGTCCGATAGGAATTCAGGGAACTCAGAGAGGAACGCTGTATATGGCCCAGGAGGCCTGTAAACAGTAGCTATAAAAAGTGATTGAGTAGGCTGCATAGATTTCATGACTAGAAGCTCAAAAGACGAAAACGCCATTTCTTTTTTTGTAAATTGAAATTTGCTATCGTAAATGTTAGCAACACCTCCGCCTTTGCGGGATGCACGGGGGATATGGTCACTAGTGTAACCAGGAGGTGAGGCCTCATTTAACACAGTAAATTCATCAGGCTTAAGCCATGTTTCAGTCAGGCCAATCACATCAAGATTATGATCAGTGATTAGTTCATTGACTATAACTGCCTTTGATGACGTATCCCGAGTGAATCATGTTTCCGGGAAACAAGGAACGTTACAATCTCTGATGTCTCTCTGGAAGGCAACCCTTGCTCGGATTTTGTCTACCTTGTTGTCAAGAGACTGGACATTGGCGAGTAGTATGGTCGGGAGCGGTGCGCGATGTGCCCGTCTACGGAGCCTGACCAGAAGACCGCTCCGTCTGCCCCTTCTGCGGCACCGTTGTTTTGGGTTGCCGGCTGGGATCCGAACCATTGTCCTGGGTGGTGGACCAAACAGAGGATCCGCTTCGGGAAAGTCGTATTCCTGGTCGTAATGTTGGTGAGTTGACGTTGCTCTTATATCCAATAGTTCCTCCCGACTGTATGCAATAAAACTTAAGATTTCCTGGGGTAACAATGTAAGAAATAACACATAAAAAACAAAATACTGCATAGTTTCCTAAGAACGTGAAGCGAGGCGACCATCTCTGTCGGCGCCGGAAGTTATTGGCCTCATGGTGAAATTCCTGAGCGGTTTCCTTCCTCTCTTCCTCTCTACCTTCTTGCCGTTTTTGATGTTGTCTGTGCCCAATAATGTTTGTACCATGTTTTGTGCTGCTACCATGTTGTGCTGTAACCATGTTGTGATGCTACCATGTTGTTGTCATGTTGTGTTGCTACCATGTTGTGCTGTTACCATGTTGTGATGCTACCATGCTGTTGTCATGTTGTGTTGCTACGACGCTATGTTGTTGTCTTAGGTCTCTCTTTATGTCTCTCTTGTTGTGATGTGTGTTTTGTCCTATATGTTTTTTCTTTTTAATCCCAGCCCCCGTCCCCGCAGGCCTTCATTGTAAATAAGAATTTGCCTAGTTAAATAAAGGTTAATAAAAAATAAAAAAATAAAAAAACATACAATTATCTGTAAACTCCCTCAGTCGAGCAGTGAATTTCAAACACAAATTCAATCACAAAGACCAGAGAGGTTTTCCAATGGTTCGCAAAGAAGGGCACCTACTGGTAGATGGGTAAAAATAAAAAAGCAGACATTGAATGTCCCTTTTAGCATGGTGAAGTTATTAATTACAATTTGGATGGTGTATCAATACACTCTGTCACTACAAAGATACAGTGTCCTTCCTAACTCAGTTGACAGAGAGGAAGGAAACCGCTCAGGAATTTCACCATGAGGCCAATGGTGACTTTAAAACAATTACTGAGTTGAATGGCTCTGATAGGAGAAAACTGAGTAACAGCATTGTAGTTACTCCACAATCCACAATACTAACCTAATTGACAAAGTAAAAAACCCGTAAAAAAATGTACATTCCAAAACATGCATCTTGTTTGCAACAGGCACTAAAGTAATACTGCAAAAATTGTACAAAGCAATTTACTTTTTGTTCTCAAAGTGTTATGTTTGGGGCAAATCCAATACAACACATTACTGAGTACCACTCTCCATATTTTCAAGCATAGTGGTGGCTGCATCATGTTTTGAGAATGCTTGTAATCATTAAAGACTGGTGAGTTTTTCAGGATAAAAATAAACGGAAAGGAGCTAAGCACAGGCAAAATCCTAGAGGAAAATCCTAGAGGTCTGCTTTACACCAGAGACTGGGAGATTCATTCACCATTCAGCAGGACAATAACCTAAAACACAAAGCCAAATCTACACTGAAGTTGCTTACCAAGAAGACAGTGAATGTTCCTCAGTGGCCAAGTTACAGTTTTGACTTAAATCTACTTGAAAATCTATGGCAAGATCTGATAATGGTTGTCTAGCAATAATCAACAACCAATTTGATAGAGCTTGAAGAATTTTGAATAGAATAATGGACAAATATTGTACAATCCAGGTGTGCAATCCAGGTGGATTAGCTGGAATAGCTGTGAAAGGTGATTCCAGCATGTATTGACTCAGGGGTCTGAATACTCTACTTATGTAAATCAGATATTTCTGTATTTCATCTTCAATAAATTAGCAAACATTTCTAAAAATATGTTTTCACTTTGTCGTTATGGGGTATTGTGTGTAGATTCAATCCATTTTTAATTCAGGCTGTAACACAACAAAATGAGGAATAAGTCTGAATACTTTCTGATTATTATATATTTTTTTCTAGTTTATCTTTAAAAAAAAATGCATTTTGAGATTATTCTCGTATAATGAAAAGCATTTTACGAATGTATTATTATTATTGTTGTTAATTGTAAACTTCTACTTCTTTTTGAGCACTGTGAGACACAGCTAGATGTTTTGTATTTTACTATCAGATTATCAAAACTGTGTTTTTGTGGTCCTTTACCATTCCTTTTCTGGAATACCATGACCAATTCTTCTGA
This sequence comes from Salvelinus namaycush, assembly GCF_016432855.1. Lineage (NCBI taxonomy): Eukaryota > Metazoa > Chordata > Actinopteri > Salmoniformes > Salmonidae > Salvelinus > Salvelinus namaycush. The sequence continues at coordinate 33,169,250 of NC_052321.1, forward strand.
GCATATAAATCAATTCTCTGATCCAAGATGGCCTGCTAGTCAGGTGACCTATCATGTGACCATGACCCCACCCTATAAATACGGCTGACAAGTGCCCTTTACTATTAACTCAGATCCACATCCAGCCACACTGCGGGGTATCAGTAACGCTGGAGGAGCTACCGTGCTACGTGAACCTCAGCCTGCAGCAGGTGATTTGTTCAGCCATCATCACCTTCCAGTCAGCAGTTCACACGAAGAAGCACAGTTTGCCTGGAAGCTGAACTGGCAGCTGAGGGAAAGGATACTTCTACTCCTTTAGTCATGGGTGTGTCTGACATAGCACCCTGTTCCCTAGATAGTACAATACTGTTGTTGGGAATAATAGTGATAACCCTGGATAACCTCCCAGTCAGGTACAGTTCACACAACTGTAGTATAGAAATTGAAGCATATTTGACAGTGTTGATGTTGACAAGCCAGTGGCCTGGGTTGGTGGTGGTGTGTGTGTGTTTGTGAGTGCAATAATGTGTGTATGATGGTGTGTGTGTGTGTGTGTGTGTGTGTGTGTGTGTGTGTGTGTGGTGGTGTGTTTGAGCTGTAAGACGGACCCAGACGGTAAATCTTGCGTGTTAAATAAAAGTCCCTGGTGGCTATTAGTTCTGCTGGAATGAACCATCTGACAGTCAGTCAGAGCCCACAGCAGAGGTCTCTCTCTCTCCCTCTCTCTCTCTCTCTCTGTCTCTCTGTCTCTCTCTCTCTCTCTCTCTCTCTGTGAGCAGAGCTGGGTCCATTCCAAACCCATTGAAGGCAGACAGATAGTTTAAACCGTCCGCTAAGCCCATGTTGAGCAAACACAAGGCTGTAATTACTAACAGAAGGGTTCACCCAGTAGATACAGTATGGAAGTTTATCAAAATTGGGTTTGTATTTGAATTCTTTGTGGATCTGTGTGATCTGAGGGAAATATGTGTCTCTAATATGGTCATACATTTGGCAGGAGGTTAGGAAGTGCAGCTCAGTTCCCACCTCATTTTGTGGGCAGTGGGCACATAGCCTGTCTTCTCTTGAGAGCCAGGTCTGCCTACGGTGGCCTCTCTCAATAGCAAGGCTATGGTCACTGAGTCTGTACATAGTCAAAGCTTTCCTTAGGTTTGGGTCAGGCACAGTGGTCAGGTATTCTGCCACTGTGTACTCTCTGTTTAGGGCCACTATGTCCTCTGTCTGTCTGTCTGTCTGTGTGTCTGTGTCTCTCTGTGTCTGTGTGTCTCTCTGTGTCTCTCTCTCTGTCTCTCTCTCTGTGTGTGTCTGACTCTGTCTGTCTCTCTGTCTCTCTCTCTGTGTGAGCAGAGCTGGGTCCATTCCAAACCCGTTGAAGGCAGACAGATAGTTTAAACCGTCCGCTAAACCCATGTTAAGCAAACACAGGGCTGTAATTACTAACAGAAGGGTCCAGCCGGTGTCTCGCTTTCTCTCTCTTTGTCTGTCTCTGTCTCTTACTCACTCTTTCACTGTCTTCATGTGGCGGCTGTGCCACTTTAACATGCCCTCTTGATTGCGCTGCTCATTAAGAAGCTCATGTCTTCTCCATTTCCCTGGCCTTTCTCCCTGGCCTCTCATATCTTCCCTGCTGAGCTGCTGGGCTCTTCTGTCAGTAATTACAGTGCTTGTTCAACACAGGCTTAGTGGATGGTTTACACTATCTGTACCTTCAATGGGTTTGCCTCAGAGGAATAGGATTCTGCAAAAACATCCTCCCTGTACAACGTAAGACACCAAAAAATGCATGCAGAGCAGAATTAGGACGATTCCCACTTATTATCAAAATCCCCAAAAGATCCCCCTAAGCAAGCTGGTCCAAACACAAACAGACCCCACAGAGCCCCAGGACAGCAACAAAAATAGACCCAACCAAATCATGAGAAAACAAAAAGATAATTACTTGACACATTGGAAAGAATTAATCAAAAAACAGAGCAAACTAGAATGCTATTTTGCCTTTAACAGAGCGTACACAGTGGCAGAATACCTGACCAGTGTGACTGACTCATAATTAAGGAAACCTTTGACTATGTACATACTCAGTGAGCATATTTTACTTAACCTTTAGTGAGCATAGCCTTGCTATTGAGAGAGGCCACCGTAAGCAGACCTGGCTCTCAAGAGAAGACAGGCTATATGCACACTGCCCACAAAACGAGGTGGAAACTGAGCTGCACTTCCTAACCTCCTGCTAAATGTATGACCATATTAGAGACACATATTTCCCTCAGATTACAACCCCAAAGAATTAGAAAACAAATCCAATATTTGATCAACTCCAATATCTATTAGGTGAAATGCCATCACAGCAGCAATATGTGTGACCTGTTGCCACAAGAAAATGGCAACCAGTGATTAATAAACACCATTGTAAATACAACCCATATTTATGTTTATTTATTTTCACTTTTGAACTTCAACACATTGCTATAATGCTGTACATAGCCATAATATGACATTTGAAATGTCTCTATTCATTTGAAACTTTCGTGAGTGTTCATTTCTGATTGTTTATTTCACTTTTGTTTATTATCTATTTCACTTGCTTCGGCAATGTTAACATTGTTTCCCATGCCAATAAAGCCCTTTGAATTAAATTGAATTGATTTAATAGTAATGGACCCAGCCCTGCTCACACAGAGCGAGAGAGAGAGAGAGCAAAAGGCCTGAGAAAGCTTTTTACTGAGGCAGCTCTGGCCCCGCCGGTCTGCTCCTCTCTCCCTGGGCCTAGAGCAGTGTTTCTCCCATTGATCTTCAAACAGTCTCAGAAGCCATAAACTTAATGGGAGGAAATGGAGGGAAGATATGATGGAGAGATTGAGTCTGTAAATCACAGGATGGGATGGATCACAAACTTAAAACCCCAGACGAGCAACGTCTCTTCCCCCAAAACCGCAACATCCACTGACACGTCTTTATCTACCCGCCGGTTGAGTTATCAGATGAAGATATCAAAAGGACACAGGGATAATTAAAGTTGTATATCCCTGCATATTATAACAAATTTGTCATATCCTATGAATTATTAGTAGTTCAATGGTTTTTCAAAACATTGGTGAAACATAAACCAATGTGGAACACAATATAATGTCTGGTTAACCAGCCACAGTAGCTTCCTTTGTAAGCTTTCTCCTACCTAGTTGTTCTTGCTACTTGTTACTGTTTCCTCGCTCATCTGTGGTTTCTCAGTAGCTTCTGGGGGTGGCTGCGGGGGGGCTAATATTCCTCCTGTTATCTGAGTCCAGGGAGGCGGTTATTTAGGTGGAATTGGCACTAGGAAGTGAAGGCTCCTCCGACAGGTCATAACTCTAGAGAATTGATTAATGCATTTCTATTTAAAGGAGCACCCTGGTTGACCTCTGGCTAGAATGCTGCTGCAGGCCTGTTGTCTGAGAGGAGAGATGGAGGAAGGGGAGGGGTTATAGGTGATTATGGTGAAGTACATTGTCTTTTTTTATAGACTTTTCTCCGGCCGCTCCCTGGTCTGTCACCAGGAGACTGAGGGTTGTGTCGTGGTCGGCCCGGGGGTGGGGGTGGGGGGGGGGTTGTCTGCACCCTGGAGGGAGAGAGGGGGCCTCAGAGAGGTCAGATAGGCCTCTGGGGGTGAGGTGGTGGAGGGGTGAGGGGGAGTTAGGGGGAGGTTGGTCTCAACAGGACTCCTCTCCTCATTTACATGCAATCAAAGCCTCCATGGAGAACAGAATGGTAAGCCAGTTGGTTTCAGGGGGATCTGAGGATGCTTTTAACCACGGCTCCATTTGATGTTGGTTGGTGGTTTAGGGGGACGTTGCTCTTCTCTGTTCTGTTCTGCAGTCAGTTTTGAACCAGCTCCCGAGTGGCGCAGCGGTCTAAGGCACTGTATCTCAGTGCTAGAGGCGTCACTACAGACCTGGTTCAATTCCAGGCTGTATCACAACCGGCCGTGATTGGGAGTCCCATAGGGCGGTGCACAATTGGCCCAGCATCGTCCAGGTTAGGGCTTGGCTGGGGTAGGCTGTCATTGTAAATAAGAATTAGTTCTTAACTGACTTGCCCAGTTAAATAAAGGTTAAATAACAAATGTAATAAAAAATAACCTCTTAATTACATGGCATGCCTAATGTTTTAGTGTGATTGTGAAGCTGACTGGGCTGAGCCGTATGTAGGAAGTCTAGTACAGGTATTGCTGATGAGAAGAAGACTTCTGTAAAAAGACAACCGCCGGCCACATTATTGTATCTACCGCTGTGAGATAAAGAGGAGAGGATATGGCCTGTGTAGGAATACAGCAGAAATGCTGCTAGAAAATTGATTTGTTCCACACAAAGGGCTTTGACCCAAATTGCATAATCATGGTGATTTACAGAATAATTGTATAAACCGCCCGTGGCTTTACGTAACAGTCTACTGCCGCCCGTGGCTTTACGTAACAGTCTACTGACATGGGTTTACCTGGTTTAAGTTGTCTAAAAAATGCCATTTATGGGAACTAAGTGCACTGCGAACAGCACGACTCTAAACTACTGATGTCTTCTCAGATAAGAAGACCACAGGGAGCCATTCATGTTCTCAGACTGATCTGTAGACTTTGGTCACTCTCCCTGCATCCCAAATGGCACCCTATTCCCTACACCGTGCACTACGTTTGACCAGGGCCCTAAAGTAGTTCACTACATAGGGAATAGGGTGCCATTTGGGATGGAGCCTCCGTGTGTCTCGTTAAAAGCTCTTCTCGTTCCAGCCAAACGAGACTGGAAAGGTTATTGTAATTAAGCTAACGTTTACATCATAGAGGTCTCTGTCTCGCTCGCTGGGTTTCCATCTCTCTCTCTGTCTCTCTGTCTCTGTCTCTCTGTTTCTGTCTCTCTGTTTCTGTCTCTCTGTCTCTGTCTCTCTGTCTCAGTCTCGCACTCCCTGGTCTGATGATGTAATGAGCCTTGATGTGACTTTCTCTTTGCGTGGAAAACAATCCACTAACTGTAAGATTAACTTTCCATCTTGAAAGTCCAATATCTTGAAAACTTGACTTCTGACATGCAAAACAGTTTGGGACTGTATCAACAGTGGACTGAGGAAAAAATAAACATTGATATCGTTTTTGAGTGGATTTTCCCTTTAACATCTCATAGCCCAGTCAATGTTGTTCATTTTCTCATGTGGCCGGCATGGCATTAATGATCAAGGGTGTTAAGTTTGGCTGGCCCAGCCAACAGTGTTGAATAAATACGCTAATCCTGTTAGTTTGAGAGGAGGAATGCAGCTGTAGCTGTAGTGTTTGATCTGTCTGATGGAGTGGCAACATCACCTGTGCGTATTGACTGGCTGTATGTGTGTGTGTGTGTGTGTGTGTGTGTGTGTGTGTGTGTGTGTGTGTGTGTGTGTGTGTGTGTGTGTGTGTGTGTGTGTGTCAGTCCTGGGTTCAAACACTATTCATAGTCATTTCAAATTTCACACATTATTAGTGATAGGTATATTATACACCTGGTATACATTGTCCAAAGAAAGGCCTACTGCTTACTTTCAAATACTCTTGATTGAGTTTGGCTGTTCCAATGAACCCAGAATGGATACAAAGAGTGCAAACCTTACTCCAGGCAGGCTAAAGAAAACACTTAAAGTATTTGAATGATTTCAAATAGTAATTGAACCCAAGTCTGGTGTGTGGAGAGCTCAGCTGACCGTAGGTCAGTTGGGAGTGACAGCCAGTCAACCTCAAAGGTCAGTCAGCAAAAGACCCTAAAAACAGTTTCTCTAGCATAGCTTCCCTCTGACTTCCCCTTAAAGCCTGTTGCATGCTTCCCAGTTTAAACAGCTTGCGCATATATTAGGATAAGTTTTTGTGACGTTTTGGTGTTTGGAAGGTTTTTTTTTCGTGTTTGTATACACAATTTCTTGAGGCATGTCGAAGTTCGGCAGCTGAAGTCTACGCCCCCTTCGCCGATGATTGGTCAACAGTACTACTCTTAGTAGGAGTGGGAAATATGGATGGGATTCTTCAAATAAGTGTTTGTTGTCATTCAACAAGAGATGACTAGTTTTCATGCAAATGTTTTCACTTGGGAAATACTGCACCAAATATATTATCCTGTTATGGCTGCAAGGGAAAGTATTGAGTAGCCAGATAAAAGATGCCCATTTCAAACGGCCTCGTACTCAATTCTTGCTCGTACAATATGCATATTATTATTACTATTGGATAGAAAACACTCTCTAGTTTCTAAAACCGTTTGAATTATTTCTCTGAGTGAAACAGAACTCATTCTGCAGCACTTTTCTTGACAAGGAAGTGGAATGTCAGAAATATATGCTCTGTTCAACTTCCTGCCTATACATGGTCATGATACGTAAGAGTCTACGTACACTTCATACGCCTTCCTCTGGGTGTCAAGAGGCTGAGAGAGAAGAAATTTTGTGTTTATCTTGGTCTGAGGTGGAATAAAAGCTATTTCTTTGACGTGACCGTCCACTTCCTGTTTCTGGAGCGCGCGAAAGAGGACATGGATTTGGCTTCTGTTTTGCTCCCGTTATGGACGACTAACATCTCCGCCTTAGATTTTATTTGATACATTTGACCATATCATCGTAACGTATGTTTTTCAATATAGTTTAATCAGATTATTGAAATTTTTCCGGGAGTTTTGCCGTGTTCCGTTCTCTGACTTTGTTGACGTTGGAGTGATCCGTGCCACTTGGCAAGTGCCCATGCTAAATGAAGAGGGATATTTGCCGTTCCAGATCAAAACAACGACTGTTCTGGACAAAGGACACCTTGTCCAACATTCTGACGGAAGATCACCAAAAGTAAGAAACATTTTATGATGCTATTTCTAATATCTGTCGTGCATGTGAACTGGTCGTGGGCGCCCAAGTGTTTCTGGCTATTGTGGCTACGCTAATATAGCGCTACATTTTGTTTTCGCTGTAAAACATTTAATAAATCGGAAATATTGTCTGGAATCACAAGATGCCTGTCTTTCAATTGCTGTACACTATGTATTTTTCAGAAATGTTTTATGATGAGTAATTAGGTATTTGACGTTGGTGTCTGTAAATATTATGGCTGCTTTCGGTGCAATTTCTGATTGTAGCTGAAATGTAAACTATGATTTATACCTGAAATATGCAAATTTTTCGAACAAACCATATGCTATACAATAAATATGTTATCAGACTGTCATCTGATGAGGTTGTTTCTTGGTTAGTGGCTATTTATATCTTTATTTGGTCGAATTTGTGATAGCTTCTGATGGAGTAAAAACTGATGGAGTAAGAATAGTGGTGTCTTTTGCTAACGTGGTTAGCTAATAGATTTACATATTGTGTCTTCCCTGTAAAACATTTTAAAAATCGGACATGTTGGCTTGATTCACAAGATGTGTACCTTTCATCTGGTGTCTTGGACTTGTTAATGTGTGAAAGTTAAATATTTAAAAAAAATATCTTTTGAATTTCGCGCCCTGCACTTGAGCTGGATGTTGTCATAAGTGTACCGGTGTCGGGCTGCAACCATAAGAAGTTATCTTAGATTAATTCAGACTATTTTGAATTATAGTCTCAAGAGGAACAAACAGTAATATTGTCACTTATATCTCGTTTTTCAAGTGATGGTCTTTTAAGGGAGTATGCGAGGCACAGACGTTTGCTTCGCCTAGCTGAGTTCTGCTAGGACCAAACTAGTATGTGGGTGCCTTTAGGCTACTGTTAGCTCTTTCTGACAGCTGATGGTAGTTTACTGATGGTAGTTGACTGATGGTAGTTGACTGATGGTAGTTGACTGGTGGTAGTTTACTGATGGTAGTTTACTGGTGGTAGTTGACTGGTGGTAGTTGACTGGTGGTAGTTTACTGGTGGTAGTTGACTGGTGGTAGTTGACTGATGGTAGTTTACTGATGGTAGTTTACTGATGGTAGTTTACTGATGGTAGTTGACTGGTGGTAGTTTACTGGTGGTAGTTGACTGGTGGTAGTTGACTGATGGTAGTTTACTGATGGTAGTTTACTGATGGTAGGGGTTCCCGAGTGGCGCAGTGGTCTAAGGCTCTGCATCTCAGTGCTATAGGCATCACTACAGACCCTGGTTTGATTCGAGGCTGTATCACAACCGGCCGTGATTGGGAGTCCTATAGGGTGGCGCACAATTGGCCCGGAGTCGTCCGGATTAGGGTTTGGCCAGGGTAGGCCGTTATTGTAAATAAGAATTTGTTCTTAATTGACTTGCCTAGTTAAATAAAATTTAAATAAAATTAAATACTGATGAAAGTAGAAGACTGTAAAGTTACATCATCATCTGGTTGTCTAGGATCGACGGGATGAAATGTGGGTCCTCCAGAGTTGCCTGTCCTCCATTGCAGAGTAAACACAATCTCCTTAAAGGTGAGCTCAGTAAGGAAAAATAAAGTTACATAGTGTTGGTCAAATAAATGTACAGTTACTAGGGGAAGTTTGATATTATACCCTTTAAGTGCATTTTATGGTTATTGGAGTAAAAACAAATGTGGCCAATGTAATTTCCTGAGAACTGAACTTACAAAATCTCTACACAGGAACTTTGGTCAGTTGTTGGTCCCGGGGCGTACGTAATAGCTATAATGACATATTTCTGCTTGGTAATGTCTCCCTATTTTCACTGTTGTAAAATAGCTCAAACGAACACAGCAGCAGTGGTGGTGGGCGAACAGAGCTGCACTCACCTCCATAAACGGACCTGATTGATGCTGGAGTGGAGGTTGAAGAGGAGGGGAGAGGTGAAGAGCGGAGGGGATAGGTTGGAGAGAAGGTGGGGCGCACTACTCCTCCTGTGAAGGGCGGTTGGAGGGTCTTACTTTGCAGGTCAATTTGGGCATTATCTCTTGTGCACTCACTCTGGCTGTCAACAGAGACCCACTCATTATGATAATCAGACAGTTGCAGATGATGACTAATGATGGCGGTGCTCTCAGGAACAGCCCACTAACATGGAAGGGCTCTGTTTCAAATGGCACCCTATTCCCTATGTAGGGCACTACTTTTAAATTAATGGGTCTGATCAAAAGTAAGGCACTATATAGGTAATTAGGGTGCCATTTGGAACACAGACATTGCTCCCCAACCCAGGAGCTGGAGTGCCCTATCCTTCCCTTCTGCTGGACTATTGGCAATTCAATGGGAGTTGACCCATCCGGCCATAATGGGAATTAATGACTGGTATTCACCTCCTCAATATGGCTGGACTGCTTTCTATTTATTAACGCTCTGAAATAATAATGCTCTGAATAAGTTATTTGTATCACTTATGTTGGGCTACATATATTTCTGTCATAACATCCATCTCTCTTTTTTTATATCTCTTTTCTTTGTTTCATGGCGCCGGAGAAGATGGCGTTTTACGTGCTCCTAACCAACTGTGTTTTTTTTGTTCATTTTTTTGCGTTGTTTGTCACTTATTTTTTAACTTATTCTGTACATAATGTTGTTGCTACCTTCTCTTATGCCCGAAAATAACTTCTGGACATCAGAACAGTGGTTACTCACCACAAACTGGCAGCACCACAAACTTTTTTTCCTTTAACGAGTCCGACGAGCCCGAAGTGAAGGACATCCTGCTTTCCCGGGAACAGGCCCAAATCAAAGTCAGTGGCGTGAAGAGAAGATGGAGAAAAAGAGGACCGAGGTTGGACTGCCTTCTGAGAATTTGTAGGCGATGAAATAAACCGCCACTGCCTTCCGTTCTACTAGCTAACATGCAATCATTGGAAAATAAAATCGACGACCTACGAGGAAGATTAAACTACCAACGGGACATTAAAAACTGTAATATCTTATGCTTCATGGAGTCGTGGCTGAACGCTGCTGGTTATACGCTGTATCGGCAGGATAGAACAGTTGAGTCTGGTAAGACAAGAGGGGCGGACTATGCATTTGTAAACAACAGCTGGTGCACGATATCTAAGGAAGTCTCCAGGTTTTGCTCACCTGAGGTAGAGTATCTCATGATAAGCTGTAGACCACACTATCTACCTAGAGAGTTTTCATTTGTATTTTTTTGTAGCTGTCTACATACTACCACAGACCGATGCTGGCGCTAAGGCCCTACTCAATGAGATGTATTCTGTCATAAGCAAACAGGAAGCACCAGTGACTAGGTCAATAAAAAGGTGATCAGATGAAGCAGATGCTAAGCTACAGAACTTTTAGCACAGACTGGAATATGTTCCGGGAATAATCCGATGGCATTGAGGAGTACACCACATCAGTCATTGGCTTCATCAATAAGTGCATTGATGACGTCGTCCCCACAGTGACTGCACATACACCAATCAGAAGCCATGGATTACAGGCAACATCCGCACTGAGCTAAAGGCTAGAGCTTCCGCTTTCAAGGAGAGGGACTCTAACCCGGAAGCTTATAAGAAATCCCGCTATGCCCTCCGATGAACCATCAAACAAGCAAAGCGTCAATACAGGACTAAGATCGAATCGTACTACACCGGCTCCGACGCTCTTCGGATGTGGCAGGGCTTGCAAACCATTACAGACTACAAAGGGAAGCACAGCCGAGAGCTGCCCAGTGACACATGCCTACCAATCGAGCTAAACTACTTCTATGCTCGCTTCGAGGCAAATAACACTGAAACATGCATGAGAGCACCAGCTGTTCCGGACGACTGTGTGATCATGCTCTCCGCAGCCAATGTGAGTAAGACCTTAAAACAGGGCAACATTCACAAGGCCGCAGGGCCAGATGGATTACCAGGATGTGTACTCCGAGCATGTGCTGACCAACTGGCAAGTGTCTTCACTGACATTTTCAACCTCTCGCTGTCCGAGTCTGTAATACCAACATGTTTCAAGCAGACCACCATAGTCCCTGTGCCCAAGAACACTAAGGGAACCTGCGTAAATGACTACCGACCCGTAGCACTCACGTCTATAGCCATGAAGTGCTTTGAAAGGCTGGTCATGGCTCACATCAACACCATTATCCCAGAAACCCTAGACCCACTCCAATTTGCATACCGCCCTAACAGATCCAATCTCTATTGCACTCCACACTGACCTTTCCCACCTGGACAAAAGGAACACCTATGTGAGAATACTGTTCATTGACTACAGCTCAGCGTTCAACACCATAGTGCCCTTAAAGCTCATTACTGCTGCTCTTGTTGGGGCGGCAGGTAGCCTAGTGGTTAGAGCGTTGGGCCGGTAACCGAAAGATTGCTGAATCGAATCCATGAGCTGACAAGGTACAAATCTGTTGTTCTGCCCCTAAATAAGGCAGTTAACCCACTGTTCCCCGGTAGGCCGTCATTGTAAATAAAAATTTGTTCTTAACTGACTTGCCTAGTTAAATAAAGGTTAAATGAAAAAATAATAATAAAGGACCCTGGGACTAAACACCTCCCTCCGCAACTGGATCCTGGACTTCTTGACGGGCCAACCCCAAGGGTAAGGGTAGGTAACAACACATCCGCCACGTTGATCCTCAACACGGGGGCCCCTCAGGGGTGCTTGCTCAGTCCCCTCCTGTACTCGCTGTTCACTCATGACTGCATGGCCAGGCGCAACTCCAACACCATCAATAAGTTTGCCTATGACACAACAGTGGTAGGCCTGATCACCGACAACGACGAGACAGCCTATAGGGAGGAGGTCAGAGACCTGGTCGTGTGCTGCCAGGACAACAACCTCTCCCTCATCGTGATCAAGACAAAGGAGATGATTGTGGACTACAAGAAAAGGAGGACCGAGCATGCCCCCCCCCCCAAGCACAACCCATGGGTCATCAGATCCTCAAAAGGTTCTTTAGCTCCACGATCGAGAGCATCCTGCCATACCAGGCATCGCTGTGTCACGCGGGATTAGGTGGGTGAAGGAATCAGACGCAGAGAGTTCCAATTGCGAAAAGTGCTCCTTTACTATAGCACACAAAAACATGAATAAGCCCAAACATATAGGGCGCAGCGAACAACTTGAATAACCCAAAAACACAGGGTGCCAAGTAATAGAAAAATAAATACACCTCTACCTAAAACACACAGACGTAACATAAAGACAATCCCGCACAAAACAAGGGCGGGTCTACCTACTACATATAGGGAAGCTCATTAACCGAAAACAGAAACACAAGTGAAACTAATAAGACACAACAAACAGACAAACGAAAAAGGGATCGGTGGCGGCTAGTAGGACGGTGACGACGACCGCCGAGCACCGCCCGAACAGGCAGGGGAGCCAACTTCGGCGGAAGTCGTGACACACTGCCTGGTATGGCAACTGCTCGGCCTCCGACCGCATCGCACTACAGAGGGTAGTGCGTACGGCCCAGTACATCACTGGGGACAAACTTCCTGCCATCCAGGTCCTCTATACCAGGGGGTGTCAGAGGAAGCCCCTAAAAATTGTCAAAGTCTCCAGCCACCCTGTTCTCTCTGCTACCACACGGCAAGCGGTACCGGAGTGCAAAGTCTAGGTCCATGAGGCTTCCAAACAGATTCTACCCCCAAGCCATAAGACTCCTGAACATATAATCAAATTGCTACCCAGTCTATTTGCATTGCCCCCCTCTTTTACGCCGCTGCTACTCTCTGTTATTATCTATTATTATCTTATCTAGTCACTTTAATAACTCTACCTACATGTACATTTTACCTCAATTACTTTGACTACGCTGCCCCCGCACATTGACTCATTACCGGTACCCCCTGTACATAGTCTCGCTATTGTTATTTTACTGCTGCTCTTTAATTACTTGTTTCTTTATTTCTTATTTTTATTAGTTTTTTTAAACTGCATTGTTGGTTAGGGGCTTGTAAGTAAGCATTTCACTGTAAGGTCTCCACCTGTTGTATTCGGCACATGTGACTAATAAAATTGGATTCAATTTTATTCGATATTTCTAGGAACTTAATTAAGTTTTGTTTTCTGTATTTCATGGATGTGGTATTGTGTGTGAATTTGTAAAGAGGATTATATTTGAATCTGAGATTGGAAAACAACTTCAAATGTGAGTGGAATGTTGGGCTAAGTTACTTGAAACACACCAGTCTTGTTTTAATTTGTTTTAATTTATTTAACCTTTATTTAACTAGGCAAGTCAGTTAAGAACAAATTCTTATTTACAATGACAGCCTACCAAAAGGCAAAAGGCCTCCTGTGGGGACAGGGGCTGGGATTTAAAAAATATATTATACAAAAATATATATAGGACAAAACACACATCACGACAAGAGAGACAGCACAACACTACATAAAGAGAGACCTAAGACAACAACATAGCAAGGCAGCAACACGGTAGCAGCACAAAACATGGTACAAACATTGTTGCCTCCCTATTGAACTGGTTAGTTCACCACAAGTGGACACTTTGGTCTCAGGTTTCATCCTGGTGTCAGGTGTTCTAATGATGAGCAGCAGAGGTGTCCTGGCAGCAAAAAATGATAATGACTAGAATGAACATTCCCATTCAAGTCAACATTCCATGGTGGGTGGACTGGTGGCCATATTGAGTGTACTCGTAGAGGTGAAAGGAGTATGCTTGGTATATTTACTATGTTTCAGGGGGTCAACGACATCATGGCAACCCCTGCACAATTCCACTGAGGAAAAAATCTAATCAAATAAAAATGTATTTGTCACATGACAGAATACAACAGTCGTAAACCATACAGTGGAATACTTACTTGCAAGATCTTGCTCAACAATCAGAGGCACCAAATAGAATATCCAGAATATGGTCTTAAAAAAGCACAGAAACAACACTAGGTCAGATAAAAATAAGCACGCAATAAATAAACCCACCAAAATGTAAGCTACTGTATTATATACACGGCCAGTACCAATACCACATCAAAATGTGAGCTACTGTATATACACGGCCAGTACCAATACCACATCAAAATGTGAGCTACTGTATATACACGGCCAGTACCAATACCACATCAAAATGTGAGCTACTGTCTATACACGGCCAGTACCAATACCACATCAAAATGTGAGCTACTGTCTATACACGGCCAGTACCAATACCACATCAAAATGTGAGCTACTGTCTATACACGGCCAGTACCAATACCACATCAAAATGTGAGCTACTGTCTATACACGGCCAGTACCAATACCACATCAAAATGTGAGCTACTGTCTATACACGGCCAGTACCAATACCACATCAAAATGTGAGCTACTGTCTATACACGGCCAGTACCAATACCACATCAAAATGTGAGCTACTGTCTATACACGGCCAGTACCAATACCACATCAAAATGTGAGCTACTGTCTATACACGGCCAGTACCAATACCACATCAAAATGTGAGCTACTGTCTATACACGGCCAGTACCAATACCACATCAAAATGTGAGCTACTGTTTATACACGGCCAGTACCAATACCACATCAAAATGTGAGCTACTGTCTATACACGGCCAGTACTAATACCACGTCAAAATGTGAGCTACTGTATATACACGGCCAGTACCAATACCACGTCAAAATGTGAGCTACTGTATATACACGGCCAGAACCAATACCACGTCAAAATGTGAGCTACTGTCTATACACGGCCAGTACCAATACCACATCAAAATGTAAGCTACTGTCTATACACGGCCAGTACCAATACCACATCAAAATGTGAGCTACTGTCTATACACGGCCAGTACCAATACCACATCAAAATGTGAGCTACTGTATATACACGGCCAGTACTAATACCACGTCAAAATGTGAGCTACTGTATATACACGGCCAGTACCAATACCACGTTAAAATGTGAGCTACTGTATATACACGGCCAGAACCAATACCACGTCAAAATGTGAGCTACTGTATATACACGGCCAGTACCAATACCACATCAAAATGTGAGCTACTGTCTATACACGGCCAGTACCAATACCACATCAAAATGTGAGCTACTGTCTATACACGGCCAGTACCAATACCACATCAAAATGTGAGCTACTGTCTATACACGGCCAGTACCAATACCACATCAAAATGTGAGCTACTGTCTATACACGGCCAGTACCAATACCACATCAAAATGTAAGCTACTGTCTATACACGGCCAGTACCAATACCACATCAAAATGTGAGCTACTGTATATACACGGCCAGTACCAATACCACATCAAAATGTGAGCTACTGTATATACACGGCCAGTACCAATACCACATCAAAATGTGAGCTACTGTCTATACACGGCCAGTACCAATACCACATCAAAATGTAAGCTACTGTATATACACGGCCAGTACCAATACCACATCAAAATGTGAGCTACTGTCTATACACGGCCAGTACCAATACCACATCAAAATGTGAGCTACTGTCTATACACGGCCAGTACCAATACCACATCAAAATGTGAGCTACTGTCTATACACGGCCAGTACCAATACCACATCAAAATGTGAGCTACTGTCTATACACGGCCAGTACCAATACCACATCAAAATGTGAGCTACTGTCTATACACGGCCAGTACCAATACCACATCAAAATGTGAGCTACTGTATATACACGGCCAGTACCAATACCACATCAAAATGTGAGCTACTGTCTATACAAGGCCAGTACCAATACCACATCAAAATGTGAGCTACTGTATATACACGGCCAGTACCAATACCACATCAAAATGTGAGCTACTGTATATACACGGCCAGTACCAATACCACATCAAAATGTGAGCTACTGTCTATACACGGCCAGTACCAATACCACATCAAAATGTGAGCTACTGTCTATACACGGCCAGTACCAATACCACATCAAAATGTGAGCTACTGTCTATACACGGCCAGTACCAATACCACATCAAAATGTGAGCTACTGTCTATACACGGCCAGTACCAATACCACATCAAAATGTGAGCTACTGTCTATACACGGCCAGTACCAATACCACATCAAAATGTGAGCTACTGTATATACACGGCCAGTACCAATACCACATCAAAATGTGAGCTACTGTCTATACACGGCCAGTACCAATACCACATCAAAATGTGAGCTACTGTCTATACACGGCCAGTACCAATACCACATCAAAATGTGAGCTACTGTCTATACACGGCCAGTACCAATACCACATCAAAATGTAAGCTACTGTATATACACGGCCAGTACCAATACCACATCAAAATGTGAGCTACTGTATATACACGGCCAGTACCAATACCACATCAAAATGTGAGCTACTGTCTATACACGGCCAGTACCAATACCACATCAAAATGTAAGCTACTGTCTATACACGGCCAGTACCAATACCACATCAAAATGTAAGCTACTGTATATACACGGCCAGTACCAATACCACATCAAAATGTAAGCTACTGTATATACACGGCCAGTACCAATACCACATCAAAATGTGAGCTACTGTATATACACGGCCAGTACCAATACCACATCAAAATGTGAGCTACTGTATATACACGGCCAGTACCAATACCACATCAAAATGTGAGCTACTGTATATACACGGCCAGTACCAATACCACATCAAAATGTGAGCTACTGTATATACACGGCCAGTACCAATACCACATCAAAATGTGCAGGGATAAGGTGGAAGTTAATATGTACATGTAGGCAACGGTAAAAAGTGACTAGGCAGCAGGATAAATAATAATAAATAGCAGCAGCATCGTATAGGGTGAAAGTGTGTATGCATGTGTGATAGTGTGTGTGAGTGTGTGTGGCGTCAGATTTGAGGTTTGGTCACATCAAATGAGTCACTTGTGAAAAAACGTTTCAAGATTTGAACAATTCACCTCTAAACATGAATAATAGTTATTAGCATTTAAAAAGCATTATTTCACTTTTCCCAGAGTGAAGTTTTTCATTTTGGCTAACTCAAGGTTTGGTCCATTAACCAAAAGGTCGCTGATTTGAATTGAGGAGCAGACAAGGTGAAAAATCTGCCGATGTGCCCTTGAGCAAGACACCTAACCATAATTGCTCCAGGGGTGCATGAACTATGGTGACCCTTGCCGTGACCCCACTCTCTGCGGGTGTCTCAGGGGGAGTTGGGATATGCAAGAAACACTTTTCCATTACACATCTGTGTGTAACAGGACAAATATAAGCACCCCCTAAATGATTACCATAATAAACCCTTTCCGACTGAGCTGTTTTCTCTGTTCCTTAAAACCTTGCACGAGTTTCTCTTTCATCAGAACTTCTGTTACATTTCAATGGCTCCGTTTAGCTCAGTGTTTACTTTTAGTGTTCCCTTTTGCTTCGTGAATATGCTCTTTGATGAGCTCCCAGGGATTTCTGTTTTCTGTGTTTCTAAGTTTGACTTCAGTCTGGATGTGCTCCCTCCTAGTGAAGCCTACCAGAGAGAATATGGTATTTCCTCAATGGGCCACTAACAATGTCACGTTCCTGACCTGTTTTCTGTTGTTTTGTATGTGTTTAGTTGGTCAGGACGTGAGCTGGGTGGGAATTCTATGTTGTGTGTCTAGTTTGTCTGTTTCTATGTCAGCCTAGTGTGGGTTCTCAATCAGAGACAGATGGTAGTCGTTGTCTCTGATTGAGACTCATATATAGGAGGCTTGTTTTGTGTTGGGATTTTGTGGGTGTTTGTTACCTGTCTCTGTGTTTGTGTTCTGCACCAGATAGGTCTGTATCGGTTTTGCACATTTGTTATTTTGTATGTTTGTAGTGTTTCACTTGTTCTTGTATTAAACATGTTTAACACTAGCCGCGCTGCACTTTGGTCCTCTCCTTCACCCCTGGAAGAAAGCCTTTACAGAAACACCCACCAAACCCGGACCAAGCAGCGTGGCAACGGGCAGCAGCAACAGCAGCAGCGGTACCAGGAGGAATGGTCATGGGAGGAAATCATAAACGGAAAAGGACCCTGGGCAAAGGTGGGAGAGAATCGCTGCTCTCGGGAGGAGAAGGAGGCAGCCACAGCCCAGGAGCGGTGGATTGAGGAGGCAGCACGTAAGAGAGGCTGGAAGCCCGAGAGGCTCACCCAAAAATTTCTTGGGGGGGGGGGGGGCTAAAGGGGAGTGTGGCGAAGCCGGGTTGGATACCTGAGCCAACTCCCCGGGCTTACCGTGGAGTGAGAGGGCGTCGTACTGGTCAGACACCGTGTTATGCGGTAAAGCGCACGGTGTCCCCAGTACGCGTGCTTAGCCCAGTGCGGGCTATTCCACCTTGCCGCACTGGGAGGGCTAGGTTGGGCATCGAGCCGGATGTCATGAAGCCGGCCCAACATATCTGGCCTCCAGTACGTCTCCTCGGGCCGGCGTACATGGCACCAGCCTTACAGGTGGTGTCCCCGGTTCGCCTGCATAGCCCAGTGCGGGTTGTTCCACCTCGCCGCACTGGCAGGGCTACGGGGACCATTCAACCTGGTAAGGTTGGAGAGGCTCGGTGCTCAAGAGCGCGTGTCCTCCTTCACGGTCCGGTATATCCGGCGCCACCTTCCCGCCCCAGCCCAGTACCACCAGTGCCTACACCACGCACCAGGCTTCCAGTGCATCGCCAGAGCCCTGTTCCTCCTCCCCGCACTCGCCCTGAGGTGCGTGCCCTCAGCCCGGTACCTCCAGTTCCGGCACCACGCATCAGGCCTATAGTGCGTCTCAGCCGGCCAGAGTCTGCCGTCTGCCCAGCGGCGCCTGAACTGCCCGTCTGCCCAGCGGCGCCTGAACTGCCCGTCTGCCCAACGCCGTCTGAACTGCCCGTCTGCCCAACGCCGTCTGAGCCGTCCGTCTGCCCAGCGCCGTCTGAGCCATCCGTCTGCCCAGCGCCGTCTGAGCCATCCGTCTGCCCAGCGCCGTCTGAGCCATCCGTCTGCCCAGCGCCGTCTGAGCCATCCGTCTGCCCAGCGCCGTCTGAGCCATCCGTCTGCCCAGCGCCGTCTGAGCCATCCGTCTGCCCAGCGCCGTCTGAGCCATCCGTCTGCCCAGCGCCGTCTGAGCCATCCGTCTGCCACGAGCCATTAGAGCCGCCCGTCTGTCCCGAGCCATTAGAGCCGTCCGTCTGTCCCGAGCCATTAGAGCCGTCCGTCAGTCAGGAGCCGCCAGAGCCGCCAGCCAGTCAGGAGCCGCCAGAGCCGCCAGCCAGTCAGGAGCCGCCAGAGCCGCCAGCCAGTCAGGAGCCGCCAGAGCCGCCAGCCAGTCAGGAGCCGCCAGAGCCGCCAGCCAGTCAGGAGCCGCCAGAGCCGCCAGCCAGTCAGGAGCCGCCAGAGCCGCCAGCCAGTCAGGAGCCGCCAGAGACGCCAGCCAGTCAGGAGCCGCCAGAGACGCCAGCCAGTCAGGAGCCGCCAGAGACGCCAGCCAGTCAGGAGCTGCCAGAGACGCCAGCCAGTCAGGAGCTGCCAGAGCTGCCCTACAGTCATGAGCTGCCCTTCAGTCATGAGCTGCCCTTCAGTCATGAGCTGCCCTCCAGTCATGAGCTGCCCTCCAGTCATGAGCTGCCCTCCAATCATGAGCTGCCCTCCAGTCATGAGCTGCCCTCCAGTCATGAGCTGCCCTCCAGTCATGAGCTGCCACTCAGTCCGGAGCTGCCACTAGTCCGGAGTTGTCCCTCTGGCCTGAGCTACCTCTCTGTCCTGGGCTACCTCTCTGTCCTGAGCTACCTCTTTGTCCTGAACTACCTCTCTGTCCTGAGTTGTCTCCTCTATTGTAGAGGGGAGTTGGTGAAGGTTCCTGGACCATGGTCGGGGGCGAGGGTCGCCACTCAAGGGACGCTAAGGAGGTGGACAAAGACAATGGTGGAGTGGTGCCCTCGTCCACCGCCGGAGCCGCCACCGCGGACAGATGCCCACCCAGACCCTCCCCTTGAGTTTTAGGGGTGCGCCCGGAGTTCGCACCTTGAGGGGGGGGTTCTGTCACGTTCCTGACCTGTTTTCTGTTGTTTTGTATGTGTTTAGTTGGTCAGGACGTGAGCTGGGTGGGAATTCTATGTTGTGTGTCTAGTTTGTCTGTTTCTATGTCAGCCTAGTGTGGGTTCTCAATCAGAGACAGATGGTAGTCGTTGTCTCTGATTGAGACTCATATATAGGAGGCTTGTTTTGTGTTGGGATTTTGTGGGTGTTTGTTACCTGTCTCTGTGTTTGTGTTCTGCACCAGATAGGTCTGTATCGGTTTTGCACATTTGTTATTTTGTATGTTTGTAGTGTTTCACTTGTTCTTGTATTAAACATGTTTAACACTAGCCGCGCTGCACTTTGGTCCTCTACTTCACCCCTGGAAGAAAGCCTTTACAAACAATTAGTTGAGTTATAATTCTGCAGAAGGTAGCCCTTCCATTCATCAGCACAGACATTATTATGACAGATTTTACTAGGGAGAAAAATTGTGATTTAGTTGGAATTATTTATAACATGAATTTGTCCTCCTACCATGTTTAGATGTACTCTACTGTACCTGGGGGCTAATCTTTCCCTAATGAGGAAACAAAGCTGGTCTGTTATGTTTTTCAGTCAGGATGGAAGTCCCCCTAGTAGTCTAGACCAGCTGAAAATAGCAGAGCTGGGTTCATCTACTATTTGAAATCGTTCAAATACTGTTAACGTTGGCTTTAGCCTGACTGGAGACCCAGATGGAATTTCAAGTTTTGATAGTATTCTATTGGTTCCATTGTGCCAGGCAAGTTTAATCTGGTAAATAGTCATCTGGAGAGTAGCTAGGAGCTGCTAACGGTTGGGGTTGTGAGTTTCCAGTCTGGGTGTGGCCTGAGACTAGGCCTCCTGCAGTTTGCTGTCTTCTTCTCTTCTGACTCAGGCACTCACCCAATAGAGCAGTCATGCAAGCCAGCAAACTGGGGGGGGGGGGGGGGGGGTACGTTTTTATAAAGGCACTGCTCCATTTAGGCCTTTGCAGCTGTGGGGGACTTAAAGCCGCTTGGCTCTCATCGGTTTGCTCTTAGCAGGTCATTCTCTCAGGCGCAATGTTTAGATTTGGGGCTTTTGTTAGAGTTGTCAGAACATGGGCTGGGTGGGTTAAGAACTTATTTAAAGTCATGCCCTGGACTATATTGTCCCTATTCCACCCTTGTTTGTATGCACGTACTGTGGATATTTTTTGTTGTTCTTTCAGAAGTGTTTCAGTCTTTGCTATTGATTTTGTAAATAAGACATTTTATGTATTGTTCTGTTATCGTTAGATTCAAATAACAAGATGATTGGGGATTTCTATGCTGAAAATGAGCTACTTTCATCAGAATTTTTTAAAAACCAAATTGTCAGGAGTCAAGCAGGCGCCACTCCAATTCTCATACCGCTCCAACAGATCCACAGATGACACAATCTCTATTGCAATCCACACTGCCCTCACCCACCTGGACAAAATTAATACCTATGTAAGAATGCTGTTCATTGACTACAGCTCAGTATTCAACATGATAGTCCCCTCAAAGCTCATCACCAAGCTCAGGACCCTGGGACTGAACACCTCCCTCTGAAACTGGAACTTGGAGTTCGTGATGGGCTGCCCCTGGCGGTGAGGGTAGGCAAAAACACATCCACCACGCTGACCATCAACACGGAGGCCCCTCAGGGGTGTGTGCTTAGTCCCTTCCTGTACTCCCTGTTCACCCACAACTGCGTGGCCGCGCACGACTCCAACCACATCATTAAGTTTGCTGACGACACAACAGTGGTAGGACTGATCACTGACAACGATGAGACAGCCTATAGGGAGGAGGTCAGAGACCTGGCCGTGTGGTGCCAGGACAACAACCTCTCCCTCAACGTCAGCAAGACAAAGGAGCTGATCGTGGACTACAGGAAATGGAGGGGTGAGCATGCCCCCATCCACATCGATGAAATCCACATCCAAATGAATGAAAAGGAAAATAAATTGTAACACCATTAAGCCACAAAAAATCTGTTAGTTTCAGGTTTAGCTGTCAATGACGGTAAGTCGCTCTGGGTAAGAGCGTCTGCCAAATGACCAAAATAGAAAAGTAAAATGTAGCTGTTAATTTTCGAGGCTTCTTAACACAAAAAAAGGGAATTGACCGGTCTTGCAGCCTACTCTTCTATCTGCTCCTGCTGGTTTATTGAGATCTACCAGAGGTACCATCAGTTAAAAACTGGACTAGATCAATGTAAAAACTAGTCCAGATCAATGTAAGAACTAGACCAGATCAATGTAAAAACTAGGCCAGATCAATGTAAAAACAAGACCAGATCAATGTAAAAACTAGACCAGATCAATGTAAGAACTAGACCAGATCAATGTAAAAACTAGACCAGATCAATGTAAGAACTAGACCAGATCAATGTAAGAACTAGACCAGATCAATGTAAGAACTAGACCAGATCAATGTAAAAACTAGACCAGATCAATGTAAGAACTAGACCAGATCAATGTAAGATCAGATCAATGTAAAAACTAGACCAGATCAATGTAAGAACTAGACCAGATCAATGTAAAAACTAGATCAGATCAATGTAAGAACTAGACCAGATCAATGTAAGAACTAGACCAGATCAATGTAAGAACTAGACCAGATCAATGTAAGAACTAGACCAGATCAATGTAAGAACTAGACCAGATCAATGTAAGAACTAGATCAGATCAATGTAAGATCAGATCAATGTAAAAACTAGACCAGATCAATGTAAGAACTAGACCAGATCAATGTGAGAACTAGACCAGATCAATGTAAGAACTAGACCAGATCAATGTAAGAACTAGACCAGATCAATGTAAAAACTAGACCAGATCAATGTAAGAACTAGACCAGATCAATGTTAGAACTAGATCAGATCAATGTAAGATCAGATCAATGTAAAAACTAGACAAGATCAATGTAAGAACTAGACCAGATCAATGTAAGAACTAGACCAGATCAATGTAAGAACTAGATCAGATCAATGTAAGAACTAGACCAGATCAATGTAAGAACTAGACCAGATCAATGTAAGAACTAGACCAGATCAATGTAAAAACTAGATCAGATCAATGTAAGAACTAGACCAGATCAATGTAAAACGTCAACCTCAACGTCAGCAAGACAAAGGAGCTGATCGTGGACTACAGGAAATGGAGGGGCGAGCATGCCCCCATCCACATCGATGGGGCTATAGTCGAGCGGGTCGAGAGATTAAATTTCTTCGGTATCCACCTCACTAAGGAATTAACATAGTTAACACACAACCACACGGTTGCGAAGAGGGCACGACAGTGCCTCTTCCCCCTCATGAGGCTGTAAAGATTTGGCATGGGCCCTAAGATCCTCAAAAAGTTATACAGCTGCACCATTGAGAACAACTTGACTGGCTGCATCACCGCTTGGTACGGCAACTGCAAGGCACCCGACCACAAGGCGCTACAGAGGGTGCGGCCCAATACATCACTGGGGACAAGCGCCTTGCCGTCCAGGACTTCTATACCAGGCGGTGTCAGAGGATAGCCCAAAAATGCCAGCCACCCAAGGCATAGACTGTTCTCTCTGCTACCGCACAGCAAACAGTACCAGCGCACCAAGTCTGGAACCAACAGGACCCTGAACAGCTTCTACCCCAAAGCCATGAGACTTCTAAACAAGACTTCTAAATAGCACACACACACACACACACACACACACACACACACACACACACACACACACACACACACACACACACACACACACACACACACACACACACACACACACACACACACACACACACACACACACATACCACATACACTGCTGCTACTGTCTATTGTCTATCCTGTTGCCTAGTCACGTTACATCTACTCTACTATATGTACATAGCTACTTCAATTACCTAAAAAAATATGAAGTACTGGTACTCCCTGTATAAAGCCATGTTATTTTTACTCATTATTGTTATTGGTTATTCACTGCATATACAGTATATTCCTCATTTCATATTTAATTGTATATCTTTAACTCTGCATTGTCGGGAAAGGACCTGTAAGTAAGCATTTCACTGTTAGTCTATACTGTACCTGTTGTTTACGAAGCATGTAAAAAAAATACAATTGCCACAGTAGTGTTACTGCTATAACACAGAGCCATTATAATGCCCTCGCCACAGCTTCACTTCTTCACAGAGGGGATTCTTTCATTACTGGATAACACAGGGATGCTGCTGATTGGAGCAAATGGAATGGCAAAGACCTGGCAACCATGCGTTTGATGTATTTGATACTATTCCACTAATTCCGCTCCAGTCATTAACACGAGCCCATTCTCCCAAATTAAGGTGCCACCAACCTCCTGTGCTGGATAATCACATTTATGAATGTCTCCGTTGAACAGCGACAGTGATTACATGTCCTCTCCACGTCATTCCAAAAGGAGCTGAAAAGAACCAACAAATGGATGACTGCAGATGAAGCAAGGGAGGAGGTGGAAGAGGAGGTAGAAGAGGAGGTGGAGGGGGAGAGATGATTAAGCTGTGCCAGAAAGGGCACACGCTCAAGGTTTTCTCAGTTCCCTGTGAATAAGAAGGAAATGGTTTATTGTGTAGAACCTCTCAGTGGGCTGAAGGGGAGTACCATTAACACTGACTGGGGCCTTGATCAACATGTTGACAAAATAAATAGATCCAAATGAATGAAAAGGAAAATAAATTGTAACACCATTAAGCCACAAAAAATCTGTTAGTTTCAGGTTTAGCTGTCAATGACGGTAAGTCGCTCTGGGTAAGAGCGTCTGCCAAATGACCAAAATAGAAAAGTAAAATGTAGCTGTTAATTTTAGAGGCTTCTTAACACAAAAAAAGGGAATTGACCGGTCTTGCAGCCTACTCTTCTATCTGCTCCTGCTGGTTTATTGAGATCTACCAGAGGTACCATCAGTTAAAAACTGGACTAGATCAATGTAAAAACTAGTCCAGATCAATGTAAGAACTAGACCAGATCAATGTAAAAACTAGGCCAGATCAATGTAAAAACAAGACCAGATCAATGTAAAAACTAGACCAGATCAATGTAAGAACTAGACCAGATCAATGTAAAAACTAGACCAGATCAATGTAAGAACTAGACCAGATCAATGTAAGAACTAGACCAGATCAATGTAAGAACTAGACCAGATCAATGTAAAAACTAGACCAGATCAATGTAAGAACTAGACCAGATCAATGTAAGATCAGATCAATGTAAAAACTAGACCAGATCAATGTAAGAACTAGACCAGATCAATGTAAAAACTAGATCAGATCAATGTAAGAACTAGACCAGATCAATGTAAGAACTAGACCAGATCAATGTAAGAACTAGACCAGATCAATGTAAGAACTAGACCAGATCAATGTAAGAACTAGACCAGATCAATGTAAGAACTAGATCAGATCAATGTAAGATCAGATCAATGTAAAAACTAGACCAGATCAATGTAAGAACTAGACCAGATCAATGTGAGAACTAGACCAGATCAATGTAAGAACTAGACCAGATCAATGTAAGAACTAGACCAGATCAATGTAAAAACTAGACCAGATCAATGTAAAAACTAGACCAGATCAATGTTAGAACTAGATCAGATCAATGTAAGATCAGATCAATGTAAAAACTAGACAAGATCAATGTAAGAACTAGACCAGATCAATGTAAGAACTAGACCAGATCAATGTAAGAACTAGATCAGATCAATGTAAGAACTAGACCAGATCAATGTAAGAACTAGACCAGATCAATGTAAGAACTAGACCAGATCAATGTAAAAACTAGATCAGATCAATGTAAAAACTAGGCCAGATCAATGTAAAAACAAGACCAGATCAATGTAAAAACTAGACCAGATCAATGTAAGAACTAGACCAGATCAATGTAAAAACTAGACCAGATCAATGTAAGAACTAGACCAGATCAATGTAAGAACTAGACCAGATCAATGTAAGAACTAGACCAGATCAATGTAAAAACTAGACCAGATCAATGTAAGAACTAGACCAGATCAATGTAAGATCAGATCAATGTAAAAACTAGACCAGATCAATGTAAGAACTAGACCAGATCAATGTAAAAACTAGATCAGATCAATGTAAGAACTAGACCAGATCAATGTAAGAACTAGACCAGATCAATGTAAGAACTAGACCAGATCAATGTAAGAACTAGATCAGATCAATGTAAGATCAGATCAATGTAAAAACTAGACCAGATCAATGTAAGAACTAGACCAGATCAATGTGAGAACTAGACCAGATCAATGTAAGAACTAGACCAGATCAATGTAATAACTAGACCAGATCAATGTAAAAACTAGACCAGATCAATGTAAGAACTAGACCAGATCAATGTTAGAACTAGATCAGATCAATGTAAGATCAGATCAATGTAAAAACTAGACAAGATCAATGTAAGAACTAGACCAGATCAATGTAAGAACTAGACCAGATCAATGTAAGAACTAGATCAGATCAATGTAAGAACTAGACCAGATCAATGTAAGAACTAGACCAGATCAATGTAAGAACTAGACCAGATCAATGTAAAAACTAGATCAGATCAATGTAAGAACTAGACCAGATCAATGTAAAAACTAGACCAGATCAATGTATGAACTAGACCAGATCAATGTAAGAACTAGACCAGATTAATGTAAGAACTAGACCAGATCAATGTAAGAACTAGACCAGATCAATGTAAAAACTAGATCAGATCAATGTAAGAACTAGACCAGATCAATGTAAGAACTAGACCAGATCAATGTAAGAACTAGACCAAATCAATGTAAAAACTAGACCAGATCAATGTAAAAACTAGACCAGATCAATGTAAGAACTAGATCAGATCAATGTAAGAACTAGATCAGATCAATGTAAGAACTAGACCAGATCAATGTAAGAACTAGACCAGATCAATGTAAGTGAACAACACTCTCAATACAACCCTTTCCAAAAGGATTGCCAGCCATTCGAACTTTACTATTCTAACAATATGCTCTTCACTTCGGATTACTGCCTTTTAAAATGTTAGATTATCTAGGTCTCAACTCAGTTGGTGACTATTCTGAAGTCTTCTGGAACTCAGTTGGTGTTTATTATGAAGTCTTCTAAAAGCCAGTGTGTCCTGTAGGTAACACATGGAGCAGTGCTGGGTTGCCTACTGTGAGGACTTAGCAGGGGGTGATGTGTGAGGGGAAGGGTATTGTTTAACTGGGAGGATGAGAGGAAGAGGGGAGGAGTGAGAACTGTGATGGCCAGGAATAGATTGCTGGGAAAGAGGGAAGGAAGGACGGAGGAAGGAAGGAAGGAAGGAAGGAAGGAAGGAAGGAAGGAAGGAAGGAAGGAAGGAAGGAAGGAAGGAAGGAAGGAAGGAAGGAAATCTCAGCTGGCCACTGCTTTGAATTATTATTATTATGTTTTTTCACCTTTATTTAACCAGGTAGGCAAGTTGAGAACAAGTTCTCATTTACAACTGCGACCTGGCCAAGATAAAGCAAAGCAGTTCGACACATATAACAACACAGAGTTACACATGGAGTAAAACAAACATACAGTCAATAATACAGTAGAAAAATAAGTGTATATACAATATGAGCAAATGAGGTGAGATAAGGGAGGTAAAGGCAATAAATAGGCCATGGTGGCGAAGTAAATACAATATAGCAATTAAAACACTGGAATGGTAGATTTGACAGCAGATGAGTGTGCAAAGTAGAAATACTGGGGTGCAAAGGAGCAAAATAAATAAATACAGTAGGGGAAGAGGTAGTTGTTTGGGCTATTTATAAATGGGCTATGTACAGGTGCAGTGATCTGTGAGCTGCTCTGACAGCTGGTGCTTAAAGCTAGTGAGGGAGATAAGTGTTTCCAGTTTCAGAGATTTTTGTAGTTTGTTCCAGTCAATGGCAGCAGAGAACTGGAAGGAGAGGCGGCCAAAGGAGGAATTGGCTTTGGGGTGACAAGTGAGATATACCTGCTGGAACGCGTGCTACGTGTGGGTGCTGCTATGGTGACCAGCAAGCAGAGATAAGGCGGGACTTTACCTAGCAGGGTCTTGTAGATGACCTGGAGCCAGTGGGTTTGGCGACGAGTATGAAGCGAGGGCCAGCCAACGAGAGCGTACAGGTCGCAGTGGTGGATAGTATATGGTGTTGGAGGCTATTTTGTAAATGACATCACAGAAGTCGAGGATCAGTTTTACGAGGGTATGTTTGGCAGCATGGGTGAAGGATGCTTTGTTGCGAAATAGGAAGCCAATTCTAGATTTAACTTTGGATTGGAGATGTTTTATGTGAGTCTGGAAGGAGAGTTTAAAGTCTAACCAGACACCTAGGTATTTGTAGTTGTCCACATATTCTAAGTCATAACTGTCCAGAGTAGTGATGCTGGATGGGCGTTCAGGTGCAGGCAGCGATCGGTTGAAGAGCATGCATTTAGTTTTACTTGTATTTAAGAGCAGTTGGAGGCCACGGAAGGAGAGTTGTATGGCATTGAAGCTCGTCTGGAGGGTTGTTAACACAGTGTCCAAAGAAGGGCCAGAAGTATACAGAATGGTGTCGTCTGCGTAGAGGTGGATCAGAGACTCACCAGCAGCAAGAGCGACATCATTGATGTATACAGAGAAGAGAGTCGGCCCAAGAATTGAACCCTGTGGCACCCCCATAGAGACTGCCAGAGGCCCAGACAACAGGCCCTCAGATTTGACACACTGAACTCTGTCGGAGAAGTAGTTGGTGAACCAGGCGAGGCAATCATTTGAGAAACCAAGGCTGTTGAGTCTGCCGATGAGGATGTGATGATTGACAGAGTCGAAAGCCTTGGCCAGGTCAATGAATATGGCTGCACAGTATTGTTTCTTATCGATGGCGGTTAAGATATCGTTTAGGACCTTGAGCGTGGCTGAGGTGAACCCATGACCAGCTCTGAAACCAGATTGCATAGCGGAGAAGGTACGGTGGGATTCGAAATGGTCGGTGATCTGTTTGTTAACTTGGCTTTCGAAGACCTTAGAAAGGCAGGGTAGGATAGATATAGGTCTGTAGCAGTTTTGTCAGATGACACGAAAGAGAGGTTGAACAGGCTAGTAATAGGGGTTACAACAATTTCGGCAGATAATTTTAGAAAGAAAGGGTCCAGATTGTCTAGCCCGGCTAATTTGTGGGGGTCCAGATTTTGCAGCTCTTTCAGAACATCAGCTGACTGGATTTGGGAGAAGGAGAAATGGGGAAGGCTTGGGCGAGTTGCTGTGGGGGGTGCAGTGCTGTTGACCGGGGTAGGGTTAGCCAGGTGGAAAGCATGGCCAGCCGTAGAAAAATGCTTATTGAAATTCTCAATTATAGTGGATTTATCGGTGGTGACAGAGTTTCCTATCCTCAGTGCAGTGGGCAGCTGGGAGGAGGTGCTCTTATTCTCCATGGACTTTACAATGTCCCAGGACTTTTTTGAGTTTGTGTTGCAGGAAACAAATTTATGCTTGAAAAAGCTAGCCTTGGCTTTTCTAACTGCCTGTGTATATTGGTTTCTAACTTCCCTGAAAAGTTGCATTTCACGGGAGCTGTTCGATGCTAATGCAGAACGCCACAGGATGTTTTTGTGTTGGTTAAGGGCAGTCAGGTCTGGAGAGAACCAAGGGCTGTATCTGTTCCTGGTTCTACATTTTTTGAATGGGGCATGCTTATTTAAGATGGTGAGGAAGGCATTTTTAAAGAATAACCAGGCATCCTCTACTGACGGGATGAGGTCAATATCCTTCCAGGATACCCGGGCCAGGTCAATTAGAAAGGCCTGCTCGCTGAAGTGTTTCAGGGAGCGTTTGATAGTCATGAGTGGAGGTCGTTTGACCGCTGACCTATTACAGATGCAGGCAATGAGGCAGTGATCACTGAGATCTTGGTTGAAAACAGCAGAGGTGAATTTAGAGGGCAAGTTGGTTAGGATGATATCTATGAGGGTGCCCGTGTTTACGGCTTTGGGGTTGTACCTGGTAGGTTCATTGATAATTTGTGTGAGATTGAGGGCATCAAGCTTAGATTGTAGGGTGGCCGGGGTGTTAAGCATGTCACAGTTTAGGTCACCTAGCAGCACGAGCTCTGAAGATAGATGGGGGGCAATCAGTTCACATATGGTGTCCAGAGCACTGCTGGGGGCAGAGGGTGGTCTATAGCAGGCGGCAACGGAGAGACTTGTTTTTAGAGAGGTGGATTTTTAAAAGTAGAAGTTCAAATTGTTTGGGTACAGACCTGGACAGTAGGACAGAACTCTGCAGGCTATCTCTGCAGTAGATTGCAACACCGCCCCCTTTGGCCGTTCTATCTTGTCTGAAAATGTTGTAGTTAGGGATGGAGATTTCAGAGTTAGTGTTGGTCTTCCTAAGCCAGGATTCAGACACGGCTAAGACATCCGGGTTGGCAGAGTGTGCTAAAGCAGTGAATAAAACAAACTTAGGGAGGAGGCTTCTAATGTTAACATGCATGAAACCAAGGCTTTTACGGTTACAGAAGTCATCAAAAGAGAGTGCCTAGGGAATAGGAGTGGAGCTAGGCACTGCAGGGCCTTGATTCACCTCTACATCGCCAAGAGGAACAGAGGAGGAGTAGGATAAGGGTACGGCTAAAAGCTATGAGAATTGGACGTCTAGGACGTCCGGAACAGAGAGTAAAAGGAGCAGGTTTCTGGGGGCGATAAAATAGATTCAAGGTATAGTGTACAGACAATGGTATGGTAGGATGTGAATACAGTGGAGGTAAACCTTTGAGTGATGATGAAAGAGATATTGTCTCTAGAAACATAATTGAAACCAGGTGATGTCATCGCATGTGTGGGTGGTGGAACTGAAGGGTTGGATAAGGTATAATGAGCAGGGCTAGAGGCTCTACAGTGAAATAAGCCAATAAACACTAACCAGAACAGCAATGGACAAGGCATATTGACATTAAGGACAGGCATGCTTAGCCAAGTGATCATAAGGGTCCAGTGAGTAGCGAGGTTGTTTGGGGTCACGGCGATTCAGACAGCTAGCCGAGCCATGGGTAGCAAGCTAGCAGAAGATGGAGGTCTGTTTTTAGCCACCCTATGCGTTTCCGTCGGTAGATTAGTGGGGTTCCGTGTGGTAGAGGGGACCAATCCAATTGTCAAAATAGTTATTGTTATAGTGGCCCAAGAAGATTGTTCGATGACCTGTTCAGATAGCAGCCGATATGCTCAAGACAGCTAACGATTAGCGGGCCGCAGTTAGCAGATGGGCGTTCAGGTTACGTCGCGATGGAGGGGCCAGTTGAATAACTCCCTCGGGCAGATAACGTCGGTATTCCAGTCGTGAAGGCCCGGTGGGGCTCCGCATCGGCAGTAAAACGGGTCCGGATAGGTGATTGTAGCCCAGGAGTGGCTGATGGAACTCTTCAGCTGGCTAGCTCCGGGATAATTGGTGTTTGCTCCGGAATCGACGTTAGCCAATAGTCACTCGGATAGCAGCTAGTTAGCTGCAAGATCCAGGTGTAAATGTCCAGAGCTTGCGGTAGAAATCCGGGGATATGGAGAGAAAATAGGTCAGGTATGCTCTGGTCTGAGTCGCGTTGTACAAAACTGGCGATAGCTTTCCGAGCTAAAGGATAGCTGATGACCGCTAGCCGTGGTTAGCTGAATACTAATGTTAGCTAGTGAGCTGGCTAACTTCTGGCTAGCTTCTGTTGTGGATTTCGGATGCGAGGTGAATAATACTTTTGGAAAAAAACAGATCCGCACCACATTTGGTGAGGCGGGTTGCAGGAGAGTGTTTTGAAGTTGAATTTTTAGAAAAAAATATATAAAAAGATATGCGAAGAAAAATATTAAAATATATAGAATATATATACACGGGACAAGACGAGGACAAAGGATGTCTGACTGCTACGCCATCTTGGAAAGAGATGGAAATGTCCCTGGACTCTGGGAAAAGGGCCTGACAGTAACAAAAACCAGCCATGCTAAGATTTCATCCCAAATGGCACCCTATTCCCTTCTGTGCCTTGTTAAAAGTTAAATTGTGGAATTTCTTTCCTTCTTAATGCGTTTGAGCCAGTCAGTTGTGTTGTGACAGGGTAGGGGTGGTATACAGAAGATAGCCCTATTTGGTAAAAGACCAAGTCCATATTATGGCAAGAACGGCTCAAATAAGCAAAGAGAAACGACAGTCCATCATTACTTTAAGACATGAAGGTCAGTCAATACGGAAAATTTCAGGAACTTGAAAGTTTCTTCAAGTGCAGTCGCAAAAACCATCAAGCGTTATGATGAAACTGTCTCTCATGAGAAACGCCACAGGAAAGGAAGACCCAGAGTTACCTCTTCTGCAGAGGATAAGTTCATTAGAGTTACCATCCTCAGAAATTGCTGCCCAAATAAATGCTTCACAGAGTTCGAGTAACAGACACATCTCAACATCAACTGTTCAGAGGAGACTGCATGAATCAGGCCTCCATGGTCGAATTGCTGCAAAGAAACCACTACTAAAGGACACTAATAATAAGAAGAGACTTACTTTGGCCAAGAAACACGAGCAATGGACATTAGACTGGTGGAAATCTGTCCTTTGGTCTGATGAGTCCAAATTTGAGATTTTTGGTTCCAACCACTGTGTCTTTGTCAGACGCAGTGTAGGTGAACAAACGATCTCCTCATGTGTGGTTCCCACCGTGAAGCATGGAGAAGGAGCTGTGATGGTGTGGGGGTGCTTTGCTGGTGACACTGTCTGTGATTTATTTAGAATTTAAGGCACACTTAACCAGCATGGCTACCACAGCATTTTGCAGCGACAAGGCATCACATCTGGGACTATCATTTGTTTTTTAATAGGACAATGACCCAACACACCTCCAGGATGTTTAAGGGCTATATGACCAAGAAAGAGAGTGATGGAGTGCTGCATCAGAAGACCTGGCCTCCACAATCCCCCGACCTCAACCCAATTGAGATGGTTTGAGATGAGTTGGACCGCAGAATGAAGGAAAAGCAGCCAACAAGTGCTCAGCATATGTGGCAACTCCTTCAAGACTGCTGGTAAAGCATTTCATGTGAAGCTGGTTGAGAGAATGCCAAGAGTGTACAAAACTGTCATCAAGGAAAAATGTGGCTACTTTGAAGAATCTAAAAACTTAAATATATTTTGATTTGTTAAACTCTTTTCCGGTTACTACATGATTCCATATGTGTAATTTCATAGTGTTGATGTCTTCACTTTTATTCTACAATGTAGAAAATAGTAAAAATAAAGAAAAACCTTTGAATGAGTAAGTGTGTCCAAACTTTTGACTTGTACTGTATATAATGCACTATTTTTGACCAGGTCCCATGGGGCTCTGGTCAAAAGTAGTGCACTATAAAGGGTTCCACTTGGGATGCTGATCCTGATGCTGCTGTGGGACCATCGAGAAGTGCTCTACAGCTGCCTGACACACAAAAAATGGATTTAGCTGACTTATGAATATCAAAGATTTTTTCCCTTCAAGGAGATCAATCAAAAACACATGCAACTAGCCTAGCCTGCCTAGTCCATGTCTGAATGTAGTTAATTCTTTATTGGTGGGATTTACAGAGGTTTGGGGTTGGGCTGTGATGAAAAGGTTGCTTTGTCGAGAGAAAACAGTGAGTATGAGTGAAGAAGCAGAGATCAGATACTGGGCAGCTTTGAAGTGGCCAGTAAAGATTTGGCTACTCATGAGAGAGACAATGTTGCATTTCTTCGGCGCCCACACTTAAACAGTTTTTACAGCTCTTGGAAACCTTCAAGAGGTCTGGAGAAGCAGTTGAGATGGAGAGACCCTACAGTATTCCCTTAATAAACCTGCATCCAACTTTTGATGCTGTGACGCTGAGTGGAAAATCCCTTTACACAAGAGGTTCATGAAGTAAAGAGGTGAAGAAATGTATTATTGATATTGAAATGGGTCCATACATAATATTTCTTAGTGTTTCCTAATGTTTCTTACATTTAAAACATACCTTTGTTTTGTAATTTCCCCCATTGACTGGTTAAATGTGTTTAATAAGAGAGTGGTTTTTCACATGGTCACAGTGTTTTGTTTCTTCTTAATTTCCACAGCCTAGGTCCGGTCGTATTCACAGGGTATGCAACAGAAGACGATTTTAAAGTGTTTCGTAATGGAACAACTAAAAAAAGTAGTCCCTTTTTGTTTTAGGCAATTTTCTTCCATTTGGTGCCTAATGAATACCCCCCAGGTCTTTGACTGCGAGGGACAAACCCCTAAGTATGTGAGGGTTGGCCCGGGGTCTGGAGTTCACATTGACTTCCTTTGAGACTTTGCTTTGCTTTTGGTTTTGGGGGCAGAGAGGGAGATAAGACTTGGGTTCATTATTAGCAGGGTCAGTAACCTAACCTCTGTCTGCTGGTTATCCTGCTCAATCTGAGCAGCCCTCAGTCCCTCTATGGTAATAATCCAAGAGGTTATCAGTTCAAGGGTTTCTTTATTAAAACCATCTGACTTGTCTCAGCCACGCATCTCTGATCTTCCCTTTTCATTCTCATGACAGGCTAGTTGGCTGGCTGTGTCACAGCTGTGCTGTCTGACTGTAGCTCAGCTAAATAAGAATCCAACATGCTCTCTCTCAGCATATCTAACCACTACACACCAATGACCCAACTCTGTTTAACAGCCAATGTGTATGTATGACTTTGGCAATGTCTCTATCTCTGCTAGGAGAGGAAAGGCGGAGAGGGGAGAGAGGCAGGAGAAGAGATAGGAGAGGGGGATCTTCTCCTTTGAGAGATTTCTTTCCCAGGGGCAGAGTTGGGGTCAGTCAGAGGACAGGGGTGAGTTCCTCTGTAATCTCAAGTTACCTATCTACCTGCCCTGTTCACAACTACCTTATATATTTTTTTAAATTTGACCTTTATTTAACTAGGCAAGTCAGTTAAAATAAATTCTTATTTACAATGACAGCCTAGGAACAGTGGGTTAACTGCCTTGTTCAGGGGCAGAAATACAGATTTTTACCTTGTCAGCTCGGGGATTCAATCTAGCAACCTTGCGTTTACTGGCCCAACACTCTAACCACTAGGCTACCTGCCACCCCAGCCATCAACCAAGAATATTCCCTCTCTAGTAATGCTCCTTCTTTCCTATTTTTTATGAGTGACACTATATTTACAGTAATAGTCTAGGTTCTGATTTTTTCAGTCCTATCCATCCTAAGATATGCATGCATTATTTTAACAAAATGTTGTTTTTTCTGCTCACCCTACAGTATCAGGTGTGAATGGGAAACATAAAGTCCCCACAGGATTTGTGTGCATCTGTGTGCCTGCTGCGTGTGCGTGCATGTGCATCAGCAATCCAGCCAGTCCAGATGGCGAGGCAGACCTACAGTACCTGTCTCCACAAGCAAAACAGTGACAAGGACAGGGAGAGATGTTTCCGGGCCCAGGCCAATTTATTTTCATCTCATTTATTTGCCTGCATGTCTGTGCTGCCGTAAGGGGAAAATGCCTCCATGCATATTTGATGTTCCTCTTGCCTGGGAGTTAATTAAGGAGATATGTTTTTGGCTCCTGGGCAAGCTCCGACAGGCCTCCCAGTCAACGCAGCAGGGTGTGATGGACAGATCTGCTACTCCCAGTCCACACAGTGAGTTGCTGCCTCCTAGGCAGCGTGATGTGATGACGCCTCCCAGGCAGGGTGATATGATGGGCAGATCAGCTGCTTTGGCATTGTCTTACTTCAGATAGCGCGTCGATTCCACCTGCACTGATACTTCTCGTATCTCGCAAAGTGTATGGGATAGATCAAAAGTTGTTTGGCTACAATGTGCTGTCTAACATTAGAAAATATTACCTATTTGACATTGTCTGCTGAACTCCACTTCTGCCTCAAAACAGCCTGTTAGAACAATAAATTGGCCAATAACGTTGACATTTTTCTGTTGAGGAAGTTTTAGTACCACCATTTTACATCTAGCTAAGGATTTGTGTGTTTCTTGGAGGAGTATTTCTGAAGCTTGACAACGGGCACGAAAGCTAGCATAATGTGTCCAACATTAGCTTGCTAGCTAGCTGAGCCAGTCACTGAAACGATGCCAATCACTAGCCAACCAACTACCTACCTACTTAGCTAGTGTTGGCCACACAATGTTGAATGCTTCCAAAAAAGCTAACTAGTAACCTACTGTAGTAGCGCTAATGCTAACATTATGAGTTTTCAAGAAGCAGCTGTTCTGATGTGAGCCATTGCAGTAGCCTCCCGAGTAAGCTACTGTACTCAGCTGACCCAACGATACAAAGTTGGCCATGGCTGTGAATACGGAGTTTTCTCCCTTACAGAAACCTCTTTCTCCAAAGCTAAGGACCCGGATCGCGTTCTACGAATATGTTATTTATGCACACTACGCAGCTACTGCTTACACTCCACCTCCCTTTATGTTCCACCCTCATCTGAACCTTGATGATGTAGCATATCTCTCCTTTACATTCCTGAACAGCAAAAAAAAAAAGAACATTCCCCAAAATATTTATTGAAGGCTACAACCTTTTGTTTGTTGTAACGGATATTGCAGTTGCACAAGAAGGATGTGGGTCTCTACACATTGCGTTGCCACAAAAACTGTCAGCGTTTTGTGTGATGATGTAGTAGGCTAATCTTTCTAGTTGCTGCCATATCGTAGCCACTAGCCAGAGTTCCTGGAAAAAAATTATGTAACTCCCACCTTGAGTTTTGCATTGGGGCAAAAAACTATCTTCGTTTTAACCACACAATGATCATGCAAGGACTGCATGAGTAGGCGACTTTTAGCCATATTAGCATTGACATGAAATCAGTCAAAACACCTCAAAACAAGACATGGTATCAAGCGCAAGATGAAACTAGCTGAAACGAGTCACTTACTATGCCCCACGTGACAGTTGCTTGTCATTGTTGCTAGCTATCTGGCCATCCAGAATCATAATACACAAACATCTGCCCCATTTAAAGCGTGCACATCCTTTTTGTGACATTGTCAGCTAACCCATCAATAGTTAGCTAGCTATAGCTCCACTTTTAGAAGTTACTGATATAAAAAGCTTGCTAAGCTTTGAATTACGCTGAAGTTGTAGACATGCAGCCCCAAAATTAGGAAGGACTGTTATCAGAAATCAGTCCGTAAAGTAGGCATTTATCTCCGCTATTGCTAATGTCTGGCCTTGTATGGAGTGGCTAAGGTTCCGTATTTTCTGGAACACGACTTGCGATGGCTATTGATACAGTGATTTCTGTGCATGTGCAGGATATTTTTTTTACGTGCCTGCTGCCCACTGCCGCCTATGAAGCTTCTGCTCAGTGCTCCCACTGATCCGCTGCCGCTTCCCCTTCATTGACATGGAGGGGGAAACTTCATGTTGTACACTAAAGATTAGGTCGACATTCCATGCCTCAAGCGTGATTTCATGTTAATTTTTAATGTTGTAGCCTACACAAAACATGTTCATACAAACTTTGTCTTGTTGTAACAGTATATTTAGGCAAGCATATCAGACACAAACAATACGTATACAGGCAGTCAAAATAGTGATATTTTCTCATTATCATTGCAAACATTGGCTAGTTCTTTTTTCAGCAATCCTTGCTACGATATGGCAGCACAACTATGAAGATTATCATCACAAATAGTAGGCAGTCTAAAGCGGTAGATGACAAACGACATAGCCTAAGGAATAATAGTGCGCCGGGGGTGACACAACACTAAACCTGACCATTGTCAGACTCTGGTTACCGGATACACATGCTCGGGCTGTCTAGAAAGTTCAGCTGCCCTACAACTGTAACAATGTATTTGAGAGACAACAAGTGCTCATTGTGCAAATGTATTTATGTTTTTAATAAACATTGTAGATTAAATATAGTTGACATGTTGTCAACAATCTAAGTAATAGACAGAGACTGATTCCTCCTGCCTGCCAGTACTTAGCCGTGCATGGGCTATAGCCAATCAGCATGTGAGGCTAGCCAGCAAGTTCAGCAGACACAAGGTGACCCACTCTGTATGTAATTATTTCATCAGGCAAAAAGACAACTCACACTACACAACGCCGAGCATCCCAGTCTGTTGTCGTGCTTGCTAGGCAGGAATGCTGAAACCAACCATTGGACCAGTGACATTGACACACACACACACACACACACACACAGACACACACACACACACACACACACACACACACACACACACACACACACACACACACACACACACACACACACACACACACACACACACACACACACACACACACACACAGGGGTAGGGAGGGAGGGGGGGTCCTGTCACCTCCTCTCCTATCCATAAATGGAGATTAAGCTCTATTCAGAATTTAACGGTTCAGAAGACTGTTCAGTGCACCGGTCAACATGAAATGAGCTGTTGGTTTAGTGTCTTTGCTGTTGGAGCTGACACTGCTGTTTTCATTGAGGGGGTGTTGGTGGTGGTGAAAGGGAGGCGGGGTGGGGGTTCTGTTTGGTGAAACAGTGGGGAGACTGGTGGGGGTGGTGGGATGGAGAGAGGGAGGTTGAGGGAAGAGAACCTCCACTCAATTCCCAGCGGACAGCAACCAGACAGCAACACAGTTGTCCCAAAGAACAACTTACTTACTTCTATTTTGGCACGCGTTTCTGAGTCAACCAGGCAGGCCACTGCCTTTTCCTTTTCCTCTTTTCCACAGTCAGCCGTCACAGACTAAACAGTCTCGGATGGAAGATAGAGGCCATTAGCCTAATTCAAGTGATTTAACATGCTAGCTCCAGTCCACCATCTGGGATTTGGGAACGGTTCAGCACTGGGTTATTAGCAGCTAATCCATCTAATCTCCCAACCTCTCTATCCGAATCTAGTTTCACGAGCTCACTTCAAAACCCACAGATTGCATGGGAGAGATTGCACAGGCAGACCTGGCTGGAAGACAGACGCAGACAGACAGACAGAAAAAGCAGGCAGACTAGGCCAGGGTCAAATTCATTAGCGCACACCAATGAAAAATGTAGCAAAATGCTTTGCAATGAAAAACAAAAACAAGAGTTTCTTGCTGGACAAGAGTCCCTCCCTGTTTCAGTTTGTTTTCTTCCATTTGGTGCCTATGAATATGACCCAGGGCAGTCAGTGGAAGTATCCAGATTTCCTTCCAGGACCTGGAAAATGAATCCCAGACCTGGTGGCTTCCAACTTCCCAACCTCTAAAGAGTCAGTCAGCGTTTCTTCAAGTCCTCACTGACTTCATACTCCTCCTACACTGCGTTCCAAATGGCACCCTATTCTCCCATAGGGCTCTGGATAAAAGTAGTGTACTATATAGGGAATAGGTTGCCATTTGGGAAGCAGTCCTAGTCTCGGGTCTGGGGAGTGATGCACGCGCACATGCACGCACACACACTCATGTGTAAGGCAAGTTCAAACCCAAACTCAACCTTACAGACAGACTTACACAACAGCACTAATACTGAGCGAGATCAATGGATATATCAAATGTGGTGCACTGCTCAGTAGCCTTAAATACTCTTAGTCCTGGAGCAGTACAGGATTTTAAATCACTCTATATTAACAACGCCCAGGAATTAGCCTGAGAGGCAGACTCGACTGCTGTATTGACTTTGTTTGAAAGTGACTGACTGGCTGGGTCTTCAGACAGGCGGGGATCATTTAACTCGGCTCAAAAACACATAAAGATGTGGAGCGATAGCACACACACATGCACACACACACACACACGCGCGCATGCGCACAAATGCGCCCGCATGCAGAAACATATACACCGCCTTAAAGGCGTCCGCGTCCGTTAGAGCAAACGCTCATAGTATGAAAGATTTCAAGTAGTATTTGAATCCAAGGCTGCTACTCCCAAGGCCCTTTAGGGGTGTGAATGTAATATGAGTGAATGGAAGTGAACAGACAGCCAGACAGGACTAGAGGTATTAGGAAATGAGGATAGTTCCTGATTAATTCAGTTTCATATGCAGATTAAGTGCACCAACGTGGAGCTGATGGCTGATTAACCTGCATGGGGCCCTGACTCTAATTAGAGCTAGTGTAATTCCAGCCATCCGTAATAGAGACCTAGGCTGCGTCCACAATGGCACCCTGTTCCCTATATAGTGCGCTACTATTGCCCAGAGCCCTATGGGCCCTTGTCAAAAGTAGGTTGCTAAAAATAGGGAATAGGGTGTGATTTCAGACACATATTCCAGCCATCCTCTGAGCCCTGGAGTTCAACATCCACTCATATCTCTTGGAAAGAGAACTGACACATTCATACCAGTGCAATTGATAATCTATTCTAGCTGCTTAAAGGACCTATGAGACAATCTCACCCCCCTAAAATATGAATAAGTACTGTCTAAGGGGGACAGTAGAGTAGAGTGATGCCCACAAAACGTCATCAACTACAACAACTCCCATTTATGTTTTACACTGACACATTAACA
Source organism: Salvelinus namaycush (assembly GCF_016432855.1). Lineage (NCBI taxonomy): Eukaryota > Metazoa > Chordata > Actinopteri > Salmoniformes > Salmonidae > Salvelinus > Salvelinus namaycush. The sequence goes on from NC_052321.1 coordinate 33,209,552, forward strand.
CCAGAGCAATTGATCATCTGGCTGTTAGAGGAAGACCTATTCTCTGTCTGTAATGGAGACTCTTCTCTCAGTGGCCCTCAAGTGTCGTTTAGGGGGGGGAAACAGAGCTGTATGATGTATATAAACCATCATAAACCATGACAACCCTCCTTGAGCATCCTCCTCCTCTAATGTATTATTCATGGTGTTTGGCAGAGCCATAATACTTCATCAATATCTGAGAGGAGGGGACAGCTTGACCAAATGAAGTGTTGCTCGTCCACTGTGTTGCTCGTCCACTGTTAGACAGATGGTGCCTCGTTCTTCTCGCCACCTCTAAGTGATGTCTCCCAGCTTGCAGGGAGACCCTCCCCAACATCCTCTCCTCCCCTGTCCCAAATGTCACTCCATTCCCTAAATACTGTAGTACACTATTTTGACCCGGACCCTTTAATAGGGAATAGGGTGCCATTTGGGACACAGCCCTGCAGGACAGGAGCAAATGAGCGGCCCCTGCCTGCAATAATATTTTGTCTTTGACACCCGGCGCTTCCTGAACTCATTGTGTAACGTGGAGGTTGGAGTTTGAGGTGTCGATCCTGGAGAGCAAGGGAGAGCAGGGGCTGGGACATTAAAGACCACTGGCCGTTTCATATGTTGTCTGATGCTGGGTGACAATAAGCAGTGCCTGGCCTGCTGTTTAGAGCCCGTTCAGGAGGAGAAGGGAGGGATTAGATGGACTCTTTCAAGGGCGATGGTAGTTAGTTACCCTCCTCGCCCCCCCAGGAATCCCTCTGCTTGTTAGGTTGAGGGTGGGGTGGGGTCCGTGAGTTGGTTTTGGGCTAGGGCAGAGGAGAAGTGGGGGAGTCGGACAGAGATGACAAATGGACAGGCCCGGGCTTAGGGACAGATGTTGCGAGGGGCAGAGAGAGAAAGTGGGGGAGTAGGCCAACCAGAAGTAGGGTGATGGTGGGCTGGCATTAATTAATACTGTTTATGGCTGTGTTGAGTGGAGGGCATTACACCTTAAAGGAGAATGTTAGCAGACTTTAAATGTATGTCACAGGGCAGGCTTTGATTAGTGTGACTAAAGAGCTCTGCTTAGAGTTAAAGGTTGCCATGTGCCAGAGGGGTGTGTGGTGGTGGTGACTGCAATTGACTTACAATGTTCCAGGTTGGTGGACTACAACACTTCTCATTGGATGTTCGGGGCTGCTTAAACATGTAGAGTGCAGCTACCTTTTCTTTCTATAGGTGGACTACCATCCCTGTAACTGAATCTTGAAAACCAAGACATGGGATACAACAACATTGTTCAAGCGTTTGTGCTTCTTGTGAAGTCTAGTTTCTGATTGTAGTTGCAAGTTTCCTCCTGATAGAACACATTTAAATCAAATCAGATGTTATTTGTCACATGCGCCGAATACAACCAATCAAATCAAATTGTATTTGTCACATGCGCCGAATACAACAGGTGTAGACCTTACTGTGAAATGCTTAATTACAAGCTCTTAACCAACAATGCAGTTCAAGAAATAGAGTTAAGAAAATATTTACTAAATAAACGAAAGTAAGAAAAAACAAAAAAAACAAAAAAAGGAACACAAGAAAATTACATTCAAATAACGAGGCTATATATAGGGAGTACTGGTACTGAGTCAATGTGCGGGTGTACAGGTTAGCAGAGGTCATTTGTAAAGTGACTATGCATAGATAATAAACAGCAAGTAGCAGCAGTGTAAAAACAAAGGGGCAGGGGGTCAATGTAAATAGTCCGGGTGGCCATTTGATTAATTGTTCAGCAGTCTTATGGCTTGGGGGTAGAAGCTGTTAAGGAGCCTTTTGGTCCTAGACTTGGCGCTCCGTTACCACTTGCCATGTGGTAGCAGAGAGAACAGTCTATGCCTTGGGTGATTGGAGTCTTTGACAATTGTTTGGGCCTTCCTCTGACACCGCCTGGTATATAGGTCCCTGATGTCAGGAAGCTTGGCCCCAGTGATGTACTGGGCCGTACGCACTACCCTCTGTAGCGCCTTACGGTCAGATGCTGAGCAGTTGCCATACCATGGTGCAGCTGTAGAACTTTTTGAGGATCTGGGGACCCATGCCAAATATTTTCAGTCTCCTGGGGGGGGGGGGGGGAATGTGTTGTTGTGCCCTCTTCACAACTGTCTTGGTGTGTTTGGACCATGACAGTTCGTTGATGATGTGGACACCAAGGAACTTGAAACTCTCGACCCGCTCCACTTCAGTCCTGTCGATGTTAATGGGGGGCCTGTTCGGCCCTCCTTTTCCTGTAGTCCACGATCAGCTCCTTTGTCTTGCTCACGTTGAGAGAGAGGTTGTTGTCCTGGCACCACACTGCCAGGTCTCTGACCTCCTCCCTATAGGCTATCTCATCATTATAGGTGATCAGGCCTACCACTGTTGTGTCGTCAGGAAACTTAATGATGTGGTTGGAGTTGTGCTTGGCCACGCAGTCGTGGGTGAACAGGGAGTACAGGAGGGGACTAAGCACGCACCCCTGAGGGGCCCGAGTGTTGAGGATCAGCGTGGCAGATGTGTTGTTGCCTACCCTTACCAACTGGGGGCGGCCCGTCAGGAAGTCCAGGATCCAGTTGCAGAGGGAGGTGTTTAGTCACAGGGTCCTTAGCTTAGTGATATTAGGACTCAGGATAAGACCCAGATGCAGACAGTTCGAATCACAGATGTTTATTTACAAAACAGTGGGCAGGCAAACAACAGGTCAAGGGCAGGCAGAGGTTGGTAATCCAGGGCAGAGTCAGTAAGTTACAGAACGGCAGGCAGGCTCAGAGTCAGGGCAGGCAGTCAGTAATCCAGGTTAGTGTCAGAAAGGTACAGAAAGGCAGGCAGGCTCAACTGGAAGAACTATGAAACAGGGACTAGAGAGAACAGGAGTATGGAAAAAACACACTGGTAGGCTTGACGAGACAAGACGAACTGGCAACAGACAAACAGAAAACACAGGTATAAATGCACAGGGGAAAATGGGCAACACCTGGAAGGGGTAGACACAAGCACAAGACAGGTGAAGCAGATCAGGGTGTGACAAGTGATGAGCTTTGTGGGCACTATGGTGTTGAACGCTGAGCTGTAGTCATTGAACAGAATTCTCACATAGGTGTTCCTTTTGTCCAGATGGAAAAGGGCAGTGTGGAGTGCGATTGAGATTGCGTCATCTGTGGATCTGTTTGGGTGGTATATGAATTGGAGTTGGTCTAGGGTTTCCTGCATGATGGTGTTGATGTGAGCCATGACCAGCCTTTCAAAGCACCTCATGGCTACCGACGTGAGTCCTACGGGGTGGTAATCATTTAGGTAGTTTACCTTCGTTTTCTTGGGCACAGGGACTATGGTGGTCTGTTTGAAACATGTAGGTATTACAGACTCAGACAGGTAAAGGTTTAAAATGTCAGTGAAGACACTTGCCAGTTGGTCCGTGCGTGCTTTGAGTACACATCCTGGTAATCCGTCTGGCCCTAAGGCTTTGTGAATGTTGACCTGTTTCAAGGTCTTGCTCACATCGGCTACGGAGAGCGTGATCACACAGTCGTCCGGAACGGCTGGTGCTCTCATGCATGCTTCAGTGTTGCTTGCCTCGAAGCGAGCATAAAAGGAATTTCGCTCGTCTGGTAGGCTCACGTCACTGGGCAGCTCGAGGCTGGGTTTCCCTTTGTAGTCTGTAATATTTTTCGAGCCCTGCCGCATCCGACGAGCATCAGAGCCGGTATAGTAGGATTCAATCTTAGTCCTGTTTTGACGCTTGCCTGTTTGATGGTTCGTCTGAGGGACTATTTTCTTACAAACATTTTTGCTTGTAAGCAGGAATCAGAAGGATAGAATTCTGGTCAGATTTTCCAAATGGAGGGCCAGGCAGAGCTTTTTATGCATCTCTGTGTGTGGAGTAAATGTGGTCTAGAGTTTTTTTTCCTCTGGTTGGACACATGACATGACATGCATTAAAGTCCCCGGCCACTAGGAGCGCCGCCTCTGGATGAGCATATTCTTGTTTGATTATGGCCTTATACAGTTGGTTGATTGCCGTCTTAGTGCCAGCATCGGTTTGTGGTGGTAAATAGAAAGCTACGAATAATATAGATGAGAACTCTCTTGGTAGATAGTGTGGTATACAGCTTATCATGAGGTATTCTACCTCAGGCGAGCAATACCTCGAGACTTTTTTAATATTAGACATCGCGCACCAGCAGTTATTGACAAATAGACACACACCCCCGCCCCTCGTCTTACCAGACGTAGCTGCTCTGTCCTGCTGATGCACGGAGAAGCCATGTTATCCATGTCATCGTTCAGCCACGTCTCAGTGAAACATAAGATATTACAGTTTTTAGTGTCCCATTGGTAGGTTAGTCTAATCGTAGATTGTCCAGTTTGTTTACCAATGATTGCATGTTGGCTAGTAATACGGAGAGAAGTGGGGGTTTACCTACTCGTCGTCAAGTTCTTACAAGGCACCCCACCCTCCTCCCCCTTTTCCTCCATGTTTTCTTCACGCTGATGATGAGGATTTGGGCCTTGTCTTGACAAAGCAGTATATCCTTCGCGTCGGACTCATTAAAGACATTTTTTTGTCCAGTTCGAGGTGAGTAAATGCTGTTCTGATGTCCAGAAGTTATTTTCGGTCATAAGAGACGGTAGCAGCAACAGTATGTACAAAATGAGTTACAAACAATGTGAAAAAACTAACAAAATAGCACAGTTGGTTAGGAGACCGTAAAACGGCAGCCATCCCCTCCGGCGCCATTTACAGGTGTAGACTTTACTGTGACATGCTTACTTACGAGCCCTTTCCCAACAATGCAGAGTAAAAAAAAAAGGAAATAGTAACACAATGAAATAACAATAACGAGGCTAAATGAAAGGTGTACCGGTACCAAGTCAATGTGCAAGTTGCGAAGTAGTTGAGGTAAATGAGGTATTATGTACACTACCGTTCAAAAGTTTGGGGTCACTTAGGAATGTCCTTGTTTTTGAAAGAAAAGCAAAACAATTTGTCCATTAAAATAACATCGAATTGATCAGAAATACAGTGTAGATATTGTTAATGTTGTAAATGACTATTGTAGCTGGAAACGGCAGATTTTTTATGGAATATCTACATAGGTTTACAGAGGCCCATTATCAGCAACCATCACTCCTGTGTTCCAATGGTACGTTGTGTTAGCTAATCCAAGTTTATAATTTTAAAAGGCTAATTGATAATTAGAAAACCCTTTTGCAATTATGTTAGCAAAGCTGAAAACTGTTGTCCTGATTAAAGAAGCAATAAAACCGGCCTTCTTTAGACTAGTTGAGTATCTGGAGCATCAGCATTTGTGGGTTTGATTACAGGCTCAAAATGGCTAGAAACAAAAACCTTTCTTCTGAAACTCGTCAGTCCATTCTTGTTCTGAGAAATGTTCTGAGTGTTTTGTACCCTCAGTGTATAGTTCATTCACTATGAAAGGAATAGAGTGCCATTTGATTATCGTCCTCATCCTCTGGAACCGTCATGTCAGGGGAATCAATTAAGCATGGTGGATCATGAGGGTATACTTACATATTCAGCCATATCATGATGCTATTTGAATTCAGTACAGTGCACCAAACATTAGAAAAAAATAAAATCATAATATGTGTAATTGGTCAAAGCAAAGTAGCAGAATTGAATCAAGGTCAGTGCAGAAGATAAATTAATACTCATTTATGGGCTCAATTTACCATTCACTGGGAAAATTAACACAGAAGCAATTACCAGTTGTTTTATGAATAAATCAACCTCGCTTTTAATTCAATAATTAAAAATCAAGAAAGTAAATTTTTCATTTATTCAGTGGAATGAGCTTATTCAAACAGACAGTTTTACATTTTTCCTCTATCCATGTCTTTCAACATTAAAGTGTAACCATGGTTTCTCACACACTGTGGACTTGTTTTATCTACCGACGCCATAGCAACGGCAGGCCCATAGATTGGCAGTCTGGAGAGAGAGAGAGACCTTGGATGGTGAAAGGTGTGTGTAGCCTACCATCGATGCAGTATTCAACACCTCCGTCACACACGCACCTCCGTCACAGGCACGCACTCACACACACACACCTCCGTCACACACACAGACCTTGACTCACCACACATGGGGCAAAGAGAGAGAGACTTGGCAGGGCAGGACTGGACTGGGTCGTGCAGGCTTTAGGCTTTACACCTGGCATGTTTCTTATTATCACTCAGAGAAGTGCTGACATGAGCCAGGACCTGCATGCTGCCGAAGCTTTCATCACAAACATCCCCGGAATAGACAACATTCCTGCCTCTCTCTCCCTTTCCCGCTCGCTCTCTTGCTCTCTTGCTCTCTGCCCCCAGCAGCAGCTCAGCTAGGTGAAGGTGACAAGCCTGGAGAAAGGCCAGAGACACGCTGCTGTTTCTAGAAACAGCAGGGTTGTGTCCCAAATTGCTCCCTATGTAGTACACTACTTTTGACCAGGGGCCCAGTCAAAAATAGCACTCTGTCTAGGGAAAAGGGTGCCATTTGAGACACATGAAAGAATGCTGCTGCGTTAGGACTCGAGTTGAGGACTTGAGTTTAAGCTCAAAGAAGAGAACAGGCTATGTAGGAACATGGAAATAGCATATGTATGACAAAGAAGGATATATTTGTGACTGTTGTGTGGGATCTAAAAAGCCACCTCCCAAAGAAAAACATAATTGGCAAACTGCTCAGAGACCAGTTCCCTAGCATGGGGGAGATAATCAAATTGACAATGTGTGGGTGTGTGCCTGTTTCTGTGTGTACGCCTGTCATTCTAAAAGCAGGTGCGTTTGTGCATGTACCATGTTGTGCGCTTGTACCTGTGTAAATGACAATGTTTTTCTATTCAGCATCAATCAAATCATGAAAGAGTGGGTCATTCTGAGATTTTACACACACACACACACACACACACACACACACACACACACACACACACACACACACACACACACACACACACACACACACACACACACACACACACACACACACACACACACACACACACACACACACACACACACACACACACATATATTTTCCTCCATCTGGGTTTGTCATCTGTTGAGGGCATTCTCTTATTCCCTGTATGTTCCTAATATCATGTGTTGCTTCTCTCCAGGATCCCCTAAGTATGCTTTGTGAGAGATGAAGTAGAAATCTTACCTCACGGCACGGTTCTCCTTTGATCGTCCACTGCACCGCCTGACAAGCAAATGGTTTAATTAGTCCTTTATTGACTATGGCTTTTCTCTCAGGCCTTGTTTCACTTACTATGGCGGCCACCGGCCCCGTTCTTTGTGGATTAACTCTGTTTTGTGCAGTTTAAATCGCCATTGTCCTTGGGTAATGGGAACAATTCTTGTGAAGAGCAAAGGCCCCCCGTGACGAAGCCCCCTCAGTGCACTTGCCTACAGATGCCGGAGCAACCTCAAAGGGAGACCTCCATCTCCACCAGGTCTTCAAAGGCCTCTTCATCATTCAACATCATTTTCCTACCCCCCCCCCCCCCCCCCTCCTCTCCCAACCGCCCTCCAACCCCCTAATTTCAGAGCAGCACCCCAGCAACCCCTCTCCTGCTCCCTGTGACCCGCCTTCTCATCCCCCTTGGCCACATGGGACAGAAAAGGGAGGGAGCTCCTCAACTCTTCAACCAGCCTCTGGAGACTGATAATGACTTTGCAGCTTAGGAAGGGAGGAGGGGGGATGGAGAGGCAGGGAGGGAGGGAGAGGACAGAAAGGCCGCCGAAGGCAGACCTGGCTGTCAAGAGAAGACAGGCTATGTACACAGTGCCCACAAAATGAGGTGGAAACTGAGCTGCACTTCCTAACCTCCTGACAAAAGTATGAACATATTAGAGACACATATTTCCCTCAGATTACACAGACCCACAAAGAATTTGAAAACAAATCCAATTTTGATAAACGGCCATATCTATTGGGTAAAATATCACAGTGAGCCATAAAAATCAGCAAAGACTTGTGACCTGTTGCCACAAGAAAAGGGCAACCAGTGACGAACAAACACCATTGTAAATACAACCTACATGTATGTTTATTTATTTTCCCTTTGTACTTTAACTATTTGCACATCATTTACAACACTGTATATATGCATAGTATGACATTTGAAGTGTCTTTATTCTTTTGGAACTAATGTTTACTGTAACACCTTTCGGTTTATGATCTATTTCGCTTGCTTTGGCAGTGTAAACATACGTTTCCCATGGCAATAAAACCCTTAAATTGAATTGACTTGACAGGGAGAGACAGAGGAGAAAGAGGGTGGAAAGTACAGTGTAGTACAGAACAGAATGTGGCAGGCATGGCAGCTAAGCCACTGAGAAGAATAGAAGGTAGGGTGGACAGGATAGAAGAGAAGGGGGCTTTCCTCTCTCCCGTTCCCTCTTTCTCTTCCTTCCGCCCTCCCACCCTCTTTCGAATCAGCACCCTGCCTTTAAAGATGGACACCTCCTAATGCGGAATCCAAGCAATCTGTCAGCCCTTTCATCTCCCACCACCTCTAATGATCCCCTTTAATGAGGGGACCTTTGCCATGGTAATGAGCTTTCAATTGTCCCCTGACCGTCAGTCTCACATTGCTTTTACATCAGCAGGGGCAGTAGTGGCCTGATTCCCAAATGGCACCCTACTTCCGATTATTGCACTATTTTTTACCAGAGCCCTGGTCAAAAGTAGTGCACTATAAAAGGGAATAGGGTGCAATTTGGGAGGGATCCATGGTGGTGGGCTGTAGGCAGGAGATCACTAGTGTCCTTTCCTTTCTCTTCTCTCACTGTCCCCTGCATTGCTGCTCTGATTGATCACAATGCAGATAATGACAGGGTCTTTTCTTTTGAAGATTCCAACTTAATGTGAGTTTCTTTGTGAATTTCAGCTGTACAGATTTTTTTGTATTTTTTTGTATTTTATTAGGATCCCCATTAGCTGTTGCAAAAGCAGCAGCTACTCTTCCTGGGGTCCACACAAAACATGAAACATGACATAATACAGAACATTAATAGACAAGAACAGCTCAAGGACAGAACTACATCACTTAATAATTATCTGGATGTTTTTGAGCAAATTCTGTGTAGATTGTCCAAGCTTGGGTCTTGTATGTTTAGTTTTTTTATTGTCTGTTGGTGTTAAGTGGAGGGGGTTGGGTTCTCTCTCTGGTGGGTTTGCTCAAATCAATATAATATATTGGTTTAGGGTGTAAAAAAGTAGGGGGAATGCAGCGAAAGTATTGTTTTTAATGTGCTTGCAGCTTTGGCTAACAAAACTAGAGAAGGAGAGTCCAAAAAAAAAGTCAAGTAAATTTCTTGAATTAACCCAGTTTTGTTTCTATTATAACACTGGCCAAACAGGTCATAAAATACTCAGGGAAACAGACGGGGAAACAGCCAGTGTCCCTCTCATAGACAGACAGTAAAATCACTGGGTTCTCGTTGGATGGTTTCCCCTCTAAACAATGCTAGTGTCTTGCTGGGGGAGCTGGGATACTAAAAGCAGCTGCATCTCCTGTGAGTCCCTGAAAGGAAAACAGCCCCCGGTGAGGGAGGCTTGACAGGCAGGCAGGCAGAGTTAGAGTCCAGGCAGCACCTGAGCTAATCATGGAGATAATCAAAACAGCCCCAGTCTCTAGAGCCTGTTTGTTTACGCTATCCAGGGTGGGTGGGCCCTCTATCTCTCTCTTTCCACAGCCCCAAACCTTGCTCAGGCCTCCCTCCTGGCTGTACCACCTGAAACAGCCCGTAAACACACACACACACGCACGTGCACACTTAGGCACATCAAAACACACACACACGCTATGGGTGTGCTGCTGCACAAGCAGGTCTGTCAGTGAAGAGTGACATAGTGACACTGACAGGTTACTTATTCACTTCCTTTGGCTTCTACAGGTTACTGGGTCAACCATGTACATAGAATTCTGCATTCTAGTATCTCATCAGGATTAGGCCTGTTTTTTTAAACTACATTTAACATTGATTTAACAGCAAAATAATTTATGGATTTGACCATTTTATGACAAAAGAACACCAAATCAGATATGGAATCCAGCTATCAGTTTCTAAACTACTCATCAGTATAAATTGTACTTTTCCAGCCTGCCACAAGTGCAAAAAAGGCCCAAAACTTAAGATAAGATTATCAGGGTAGAAGGGCTTGAAAGAAGACATAACAGAGCATGTGCATTCTGTTTGTCAAATAACCCAGTTAGATAGCAACTATGACTGACCTGCTTCTGAAGACAGTGTTTAAATCAAACAGCTGTTAGTTGGTGAGGTGGAGTTTATACTTTATGAGGCCATTATATATAATCCTACTGACATCATATATTATGCAAGTGTGATTGGTGGGCTTATGTTAATGCTATATATTAAGGAGTCTGGGGTTGTGTCCCAAATGACACCCTATTCCATACATAGTGCACCACTTTTAGCTAGAACCCTATGAGCCCTGGTCAAAAGTAGTGCACTACTTAGGGAATAGGGTACCATTCGGGATGCAGACTGGATCTGCTTGGCTCCGCTTGGCTCCGGCTCCAGATTGGACTACTTATCTTTGGTTGGCTGGTCTCTCTCTCAGCTCAGAGCCCTAAATTCCCCCAGAGACTTATGCTATATCTGATGAAGACTGCTGTCTTAGCTACCCACCCCCCCTCTCTACCCGGCCTGACCTGTCATGCACTGACATAGCATTTCTATTACGTTATTACACAACGTTCAGGTAGAAACAGATCATGTAGAACAGATATGATTGCCTGTCATTTATAGAATAGAATACAGTATATACATATGAGATGAGTAATGCTAAATATGTAAACATTATTAAAGTGACTAGTGTTCCTTTTAGTAAAGTGGCCAGTGATTTCAAGTCTATGTACACTACCGGTCAAAACAAATCAAATCCCATTTTATTGTGCCGAATACAACAGATGTAGACCTTACAGTGAAATGCTTACTTACGAGCCCCTAACCAACAATGCAGTTAAAATTTAAAAAATAAAAATATGGATAAGAATAAGAAATAAAAGTAACAAGTAATTAAAGAGCAGCAGTAAAATAACAATAGCGAGACTATATACAGGTGGGAATCGGTACAGAGTCAATGTGCGAGGGCAGTGGTTAGCTGAGGTAATATGTATATGTGGGTAGAGTTATTAAAGTGACTATGCATAGATGATAACCACAGAGAGTAGCAGCGGTGTAAAAGGGGGGACAATGCAAATAGTCTGGGTAGCCATTTGATTAGGTTTTCAGGAGTCTTATGGCTTGGGGGTAGAAGCTGTTTAGAAGCCTCTTGGACCTAGACTTGGTGCTCCGGTACCGCTTGGCGTGCAGTAGCAGAGAGAACAGTCTATGACTAGAGTGGATGGACACCTACTCATTCAAGGGGTTTTCTTTATTTTTACTATTTTCTACACTGTAGAATAATAGTGAATAAATCAAAACTATGAAATAACACATATGGATGATGTAGTAAGATTCTTCAAATAGCCACACTTTGCCTTGATGACAGCTTTGCACACTCTTGGCATTCTCTCAACCAGCTTCATGAGGTAGTCATCTGGAACGCATTTCAATTAACAGGTGTGCCTTGTTAAAAGTTAATTTGTGGAATTTCTTTCCTTCTGGATGATCATATCCCCAACCTTACTTCCCCTGAAAAAGACCAGTGTGTCCAGTATGACCAGTATGTCTCTATCAAAGGAAAGCCTTTCTCAATCAATAGCTGTTTTACTGCCTGTTATACTGAATGTGTCTGCCCTGGGCCTTATAGGCCTTGTATTGTATATTCCAGGCCAACTAAATACAAGAGTAAATACAAATATATTTTCAATGTTCTAATTTATTGATTGCATCTTTAATTGAGTATTTCCTATATCTTCTGGATGAAGCAAAAGAGACTGTACAATATAGTCACTGCCCACATGAAAACTATTACAGTTTGCTATAGAATACTATAAACGGGGTGGTTTGAGCCCTCAATGCTGATTGGCTGACAGCTGTGGTATATCAGACGTATACCATGGGTATGACAAAACATTGGTTTTTACTGCTCTAATTACGTTGGTAACCAGTTTATAATAACAATAAGGCACCTCGGGGGTTTGTGATATATGGCCAATATACCACGGCTAAGGGCTGTATCCAGGCACTCCGCATTGCGTCGTGCGAAAGAACAACCCTTAGCCGTGGTATATTGGCCATATACCACACCTCCTCGGGCCGTATACTTAGTACTTACTATAGAATTCTATAGAATGTTGTAGTATACTGTACAATCCTATACTACACACTGTAGTATCCCTTGATCATGTTTAGTACTTACTTTAGAATTGTGTAGTATACTGTATAATACTATACTCCACACTGTAGTATCCCTCGATCGTGAAGTGCTTGCTATAGACTTTTGTAGTATACTGTACAATACTATGCCACACACTGTAGTATCCCTTGATCATGTGTAGTACTTACTTTAGAATGTTGTAGTATACTGGAGAGTACTATACTCCACACTGTAGTATCCCTTGATCATGTAGTGCACACTTTAGAATGTTGTAGTATACTGTGTAGAATACTATGCTACACACTGTAGTATCCCCCGAGCACGTAGTGCACACTTTAGAATGTTGTAGTATACTGTGTAGAATACTATGCTACACACTGTAGTATCCCTCGAGCACGTAGTGCACACTTTAGAATGTTGTAGTATACTGTGTAGAATACTATGCTACACACTGTAGTATCCCTCGAGCACGTAGTGCACACTTTAGAATGTTGTAGTATACTGTGTAGAATACTATGCTACACACTGTAGTATCCCCCGAGCACGTAGTGCACACTTTAGAATGTTGTAGTATACTGTGTAGAATACTATGCCACACACTGTAGTATCCCCCGAGCACGTAGTGCACACTTTAGAATGTTGTAGTATACTGTGTAGAATACTATGCTACACACTGTAGTATCCCTCGAGCACGTAGTGCACACTTTAGAATGTTGTAGTATACTGTGTAGAATACTATGCTACACACTGTAGTATCCCCCGAGCACGTAGTGCACACTTTAGAATGTTGTAGTATACTGTGTAGAATACTATGCTACACACTGTAGTATCCCCCGAGCACGTAGTGCACACTTTAGAATGTTGTAGTATACTGTGTAGAATACTATGCTACACACTGTAGTATCCCTCGAGCACGTAGTGCACACTTTAGAATGTTGTAGTATACTGTGTAGAATACTATGCTACACACTGTAGTATCCCCCGAGCACGTAGTGCACACTTTAGAATGTTGTAGTATACTGTGTAGAATACTATGCTACACACTGTAGTATCCCTCGAGCACGTAGTGCACACTTTAGAATGTTGTAGTATACTGTGTAGAATACTATGCTACACACTGTAGTATCCCCCGAGCACGTAGTGCACACTTTAGAATGTTGTAGTATACTGTGTAGAATACTATGCTACACACTTTAGCATTTCTTCAATTGAAGTAGGGAAAACGATGAGTGCACCAGGCTACATGCAGTGATGCCTAAAACCAGCTTATCGTAAATTAAGACAATATCCGTTCCTCCTCCTCCCAAAACAATCTATACTTTCCCCAAGTAACTGTTCTTCTCTATGAAATAATGATAGAAGTAGCTGATGCCAATGGGCTACATGGACACTTACAAGATAATTCAAAGGGGGAAATATAGCATGTATGTCAATAACTCTTCTATGGATGTGTGTGTGTGTGTGTGTGTGTGTGTGTGTGTGTGTGTGTGTGTGTGTGTGTGTGTGTGTGTGTGTGTGTGTGTGTGTGTGTGTGTGTGTGTGTGTGTGTGTGTGTGTGTGTGTGTGTATATGAATGGGACTGAGGTTAGGGTGAGGGATGATGAATATGTGTAGGAGGGTGGGAGAGAATGGGCGTGTGGATGCATACGGTATATGTTGGACGGGAATGAATGAGAATGTATGAGTAAGTCGATGGATGGATGGGTGTACTGTAAGTGTATCTGAGAGTTAGGGAGGGAGGGAAAAGATGGGAGGTTGGGACAAGATCAGTTTGGGTGGGCAAAGGGTGGGCAAGGATGGGAGGTTTTAACAAGCTTGGCTTGGGTGGGGTAAAGGTGGGAGATAACTGGAAGGGGGAGGTGGAGAAGGGTGGGTTTGGCTTGGGAGAGAGAGAAGGAAGGATTTATCTATACTACAATGCAATGTTATTTATTTTTGTGACTTGCAAACCTGCTGTAAAATGAATAAGAATTCTGGACAGATTAGGAGAGGATGTTGAGTCATTATTATTCCTTGTTTTCATTATAGCTAAGATTCAATGGTGGTTATTGGTGAGAGTGGAGAGGGGCTCTATCCAAGGGATTGGGACGGGTAATATTCTCTGAAATATTTGTGAGGCCTCCACTCATCTCATGTCACGGTTGTTATGATGGACAGACCAAGGCGCAGTGTGATTAGAGTTCCACATCTTTTATTACCAGTGAAACTTCTACAAAACAATAAACCAACAACGAAACGTGAAAGTAGTGGTGCTACATGCACCTACACAAAACAATATCCCACAACCCAGGTGGGAACAATGGAGAACTTAAGTATGATCCCCAATTAAAGACAACGACAATCAGCTGCCTCTAATTGGGAACTATACAACAAAAACAAACATAGATATAGGAAAACTACTCTCTATGGTCAGGGCGTGACATCTCACTTCAGTCTATAGGTGGACACACTCTCCCCAAGTAGACCCACACCAGCCACTACCCTTTAATTTAATTTACAATTTAATACAAACTGACCACAGTACTTAAGCTGCAGTCTTTCTCCAATGTATGTACAATGACATTATACACAGACTTTTGGTACATTAGGAGAGGAGCTAGAGCTTAAAAGCCCTAAAAAGGCATAGCACCTCAAAGTACAAAGAAGTACTTTATGTTTTTGTGTGTTCTCTGTTAAATGTCTGCTGAGCCCACATACTCACATGCTCTATATGTAATGTGTATACAATAACTATGTATTCATACTATGACTCCATTCCATGGAATGCCCAACGCCCTCATTTGACATGTCTGCTAAAATGTTTTATCTGGTTCTTCAATGATATACTGAATAGATATGGTTGACTTGGATTTTATAGAAGACCAACAAAATCCAACTTATTACATGTTATGTGCACGGGCTCCGTGATAGGAAAAAAAAGAATATGGTTCTTGAACATTTAAAGAGATTGTCAGCAGATGTATTTTTTTCTGCAAGAGTTACATTTACCCAAAATTGTACATAAATATTTAGCAAGGAGCTGGGTTGGTGAAGCATATACTGCCACCTACTGTAGTAACAGCAGAGGTGTAGGCATACTGATAAATAAGAATAAACTATTTTCCCTTATATGCCAGCACACGGACCAAGAAGGCCGTTTTCTAATGTTGAATTGTACCTTACATGGTGAAAAATACAAATTGATTTCATTGCAAATCTGGTGTTTTTAAATAGAATTCAAGCTATATTAGATCAAATCCAGACAGGAACTATTATTTTAACATGCGACCTAAATCATACATTCGATAAGATTGACAAACATGGCAATAAAAAAAGGCAAATTCTCAACTACAGATGATTACTCTTTTATTTGTCAAAGTAATAAAATATTCAAGAATTTTATTTTGAAAAATGCACTCAACAATTTACTGGGTTAAAAAATCCATGACATAGTGATATCGGATCATTCTCCTTTATCATGCTTAATTACCCCAACAGAAAATACACTTTGTGACAGAATATAGAGAATGAACAGAGCACATCTTTAAGATACGAAATTTACTAAAAACGCTTTCCTGGTGTTTCTATGTCAAACGCTTTGTTCTATTTCAGTCTTCTGTGATGTATATAAAGTGTAATATTGGGATGCAGACTCAAAATGTAATACATTTCAACTATTTATCTGCCAATGGTACAGTCTTCTTTTTAAGCCCATAACCATGTGTGTGAGGTGTATACTTTTGTTTCAAAGTAGGTTTGTTTAAGACTACCAAGAAACACTCTGTGTGACCTTGATTTAGCCCACAGCAGTAAAAGGTTTTAAATACATAAATGAAAAAATTAAAATATTTACCATTACAAATGTAGACATTGAGGACAGAGAAAAGCGAAGCCCGATATAATTTGGGACGCTTTTAAGGCATACGTTAGGGGAATGATCATTTCATACTCTGCAAAAGTTACATCTGAGTTAGTGATTTATTTTTCTTCCATAAAAATGTATATTTTGGAAAAAGCCCATGAAAGTCTTTACAAGACTTTAAAAAAATACAATATCTGAACTTAAGCAGGAATATGATATTTTACGTTTGAGGGGTCAACAACTACAGTTTAAACTAAAGCATACTACTTCATTGCAAATATACCTGGTAAACATCTTGAAGCTCTCACAAAACTAATACACGCCAAACCACAATGCGATAATTAGAAACAACATCGTGATTAATGACAATTTTAAAAGCTTCCAGTGGCAGGTATTAATGGATGTCAAGGGAAGCCAGGCTTCCCCAAAAAATTGACCAAGAAAAAAAGAGAAAAACATACAAAATAATGTATCTTTCATCTCTCAGTGTTTCATAAATGTCCTTCAGTTGGTAAGAGGCTGAATGTATCTCACCGGAGAACGCATCCGAGCAAACAAACAGAGCCCCTCTGTCTCAGTATGTGTAGCGTATGTATCTGATGCTGTCTGGTCAGAAAGAGTATGACATTGTTGCCGCCCATAGCATTGAATGCAAGGGAAGCCAGTGAGCATTAAGCCCACCTTGATAAAAAAATATAGAAAATAATAGCCAATTACCATTGAGCTAAACTGACTGAGCTCAGCTGTGAATGGTCCTGGCACACCTAAAAAAAGTATCAAGGGCAACCAGTTTGGATTTGGCTTCAGACCAATCACACCCCAAGCCAAATGTCATTATTGACAGAAAACAAGTTTAATTGATGCATCTCATTGTGTTGTTGTCCTCTGGTGGCTAGCTAGCTAGCTAAAATTGTCCCTTTCCTAAATTAACCATGGATGGAGATAGGGATTTGGACTTGTGGTTTTTCTTAATTCTCCGTACTGGCCAATGATTATAATAGTGATTCTGATCCATACATTCATATATTGTGTCCCTGGCTTGAGAGGATGGAAGTCAACATGTAGCTAGATGTAGTAGGCTAATGTTAACTAGCTGGTTTGGCGTATCATTGTCCATGAAAGGAAGTTGGACTAGCGAGCAAGTATTTTAGCCAGGTAGCCTAGGACAACGAAAACTAAAAGGGTGTACTGTATGACAGTCTAAGCAAAATGAAAGAGGAGGATGGTATTGGCGTTTAACTACAAGTGGTGTGAGTCAACATGTTTTTTCTACTTGCATGCATACACACACACACACACAGAAATCAATAGCATGGACAGCCAATATGTAATATGTTTTGTGGACTTGACCGGTTTTATAATGAAACAAATGTGTGGTTGAATTTATTCTGGCAGTATGTCTTCTTATTGTCTCGGCCTTAGGCCTATATATCAAAGTGTTAAGGCATATGAAATAACCGGTCATAGAGCAAACAACGCAATTATCACAACACATAGGTTGTAATATGGCTTTTTTCCCCTGGATTGGTTTCCCCAGTGATTTTACCCACGCACCGCTACTGAAAGCTTCTATGAAAATGTATATAAATCAGAATTAAACAACAGTTGGACTGATCCTATAACCTTAGACTCAACAACCCTGAAGCAATTATCAGAAGACAAACAATAATCACTGAAAACAGAAATCACCCCAAAATAAATATTAGATAGTGTTAAAACATTTGTGCAGAGAAAAGCACCAGGAATGGACGGCTTTCCCATAGACTCATAAGTTTAATAACTTGTGACAATAAAATAATAACAAAGCTCATAAGTAATAGAATGCAAAAGTCTTAACAAACTTGATACATATCAAACAGGGTTTATTAAAAATAGACAATTACAAACAAATACAATAACATATTTCAGTTTAATACAATATGCTAAAAAACTAAATATAGATTTATCAATAATGTCTGTGTATGCTGAACATGCTTTAGACCATCTTGAATGGCCTTTTCTATTCAAAACTTTGGAAGCTTTCAACTTTCCAGCTGAAATAATACATTTAATAAAAATACTATATAAATGTCATGTAGCAACAATATACACAAATAATACATTATCTGATTAAATTGCTTTAGAAAGTGGTACAAGACATGGATGTCCCGCCCCCCCATATCACAAAATGTTAATTTGAAATCTTTTGGATATCAGAGCAATCTTGAGGGAATCCTATTTGAGTCATAAAATTATATTCATATCATAGGTAAGATATACAAAACCTTCCAGAGATCCTATCCAACTGACAATATCTTAGAAAAAAACGAACTACTGGAACGAAGATTTAAAAATAACTGATATTGGCACGAGATGGAGGG
Organism: Salvelinus namaycush; assembly: GCF_016432855.1. Classification (NCBI taxonomy): domain Eukaryota; kingdom Metazoa; phylum Chordata; class Actinopteri; order Salmoniformes; family Salmonidae; genus Salvelinus; species Salvelinus namaycush. The sequence continues at coordinate 33,228,078 of NC_052321.1, forward strand.
AATGTTGGAACATAACTAACGAAATTACAGTTACCGAAAATGTACGCTTAATCCAGTATAAACTAATGTGTATGTCGCGCCCTGACCATAGAGAGCCTTTTTATTCTCTATTTTGGTTAGGTCGGGGTGTGACTAGGGGGGGTGTTCTATCTAGGTTGTTTTATTTCTGTTGGCCTGGTATGGTTCCCAATCAGAGGCAGCTGTTTATCGTTGTCTCTGATTGGGGATCATATTTAGGCAGCCATTTCCCCACTGTGTTTTGTGGGATCTTGTTTTTGTGTTGTTGCCTGTGAGCACTGCATTTGCGTCACGTTTCGTTTATTGTTTGGTTTTGCTGAAAGTTTCACTTAGTAATAAAGATGTGGAACTCTACGTACGCTGCGCCTTAGTCCAGTTATTACGACGATCGTGACAGTATAGAATTTATTATACAAGAGACAATATTGACAAATTCTACAGCACAACAGCAGAGTTATGTCTTAATTGTAAAACTAACAATGACTTAATATTTCAAGACATATGAGGGTGCAGTGAGATACCTGATGGGTTGGATGACACTTCTCGTCAATCACCTTGAAAAAATGTATACTTAAAACCTGGAAATCAACCAATCCTCCATCGTTAACACAATGGAAAGGTCAGATGCTTTATTATCTAAATGCTGAAAGTGCATGACCATGTGGGAGAGAGTGAAGTGGGCTCTGGAGGTGTGAGCAGGTGGGACTGGGCAGGTGTGATGTTGTTGATGTTCGTGAGCATCTGTATACTGCCATTTGTATGTGAATGCTTTGTACTGTTTGATCAATTGGACTGATAACTAGCTTTACTGCTAGCTATGTCGATGCAGTTTTGAGCCGAATGTGCTGTGCTTTGGGAGCTACAGGGGCGTTTCTAGGATTTGAAGTCATTGGCAAAAAAGGAATTTCAACAGCTAAATGCATGAATTTGGGATGAACATTGAGAGATTAGATATTTTTCAGGTAACTTGCACCTTCCCACCTGCCACAGCAGACACTATCAGTACTAATTTACAGTCGCTACTCTGGAACAGTCTCTACATTCTACTCTGGAACACATATTGACAAAAAACACTCAACTTCAAACAGACTCTGACCTGTCCAATGAGCCAAACTGATTTAAGAATCCCACAAGATGATTGTGGCCTACAGAAAAAGGAGGACCGAGCACGCCCCCATTCTCATCGACGGGGCTGCAGTGGAGCAGGTTGAGAGCTTCAAGTTCCTTGGTGTCCACATCACCAACAAACTATCATGGTCCAAACACACTAAGACAGTCGTGAAGAGGGACGACAAAGCCTATTCCACCTCAGGAGACTGAAAAGATTTGGAGTGGGTCCTCAGATCCTCAAAAAGTTCTACAGCTGCACCATCGAGAGCATCCTGACTGGTTGCAGCCTGACTGGTTGCATCACTGCCTGGTATGACAACTGCTTGGCCTCTGACCGCAAAGCACTACAGAGGGTAGTGCGTACGGCCCAGTACATCACCGGGGCCAAGCTTCCTGCCATCCAGGACGTTTATACCAGGCGGTGTCAGAGGAAGGCCCTAATAATTGTCAAAGACCCCAGCCAACCTAGTCATAGACTGTTCTCTCTGCTACCGCACGGCAAGCGGTACTGGAGCGCCAAGTCTAGGTCCAAAAGGCTTCTTAACAGCTTCTACCCCCAAGCCATAAGACTCATGAACAGCTAATCAAAGGGCTACCCAGACCTCTCTTTTACACTGCTGCTACTCTGTTTCTTATCTTTGCATAGTCACTTGAACTCTACCAACATGTACTGTACATATTACCTCAATTACCTCGACTAACTGGTGCCCCCGCACATTGACTCTGTACCAGTACCCCCTGTATATAGCCTCACTATTGTTATTTTACTGCTGCTGTTTAATTATTTGTTACTTGAATTTTCTATTTTTACTACACTTTTTTCTCAACTGCATTGTTGGTTAAGGGCTTGTAAGTAAGCATTTCACTGTAAGGACTACACCTGTTGTATTCGGCGCATGTGACAAAATGTGATTTTGAATCCATTGAGCAGCTTTAAGTGATACAGTGTACTATGCGCTCACCCCTCCTCTGCCTCTTTCCATCACATTCTCTGTGTCTCAGTTGCTCTCTCTTGTCCTCTTCTGTTGCTGTCTCTCATCTGCCCTCTTCTGTTCCTGTCTCATCTGCCCTCTTCTGTTGTTGTCTCATCTGCCCTCTTCTGTTTCTGTCTCATCTGCCCTCTTCTGTTGCTGTCTCATCTGCCCTCTTCTGTTGCTGTCTCTCTTGTTTGCCCTCTTCTGTTGATGGCTTTTAGTCTTCTATGTTGCTGTCTCTTGTCTACCCTCCTCTCTCGTCCTGTCCTGGTTGTAAACAACTGTTTTAATAGTAATTTAACAGGCTTTTTCACCTCACCAGCAAATTCTTTGTAAACCATGTTTTACTTTTTCACTGTCTGTATTTCACTTCTAATAAATGAAACAAATTAGGATCTATAGAGCAGCTTGAAGTGATTGTCTACTGTGTGCTCAACCCCCCTGTTCTCTTGTCCGTTGCTGTCTCGGGTTCTTGTTTGTTACTTTCTCCTTTCTCTATCCTCTTCTGTTATGTCCTGGTCTGTTCTTCTGGTGTCTCACTCCATCATATCCGATTCTTCTGTTGCTGTCTCCATGCATTGTCTGGTGTGTCTCTCCACCATCTACTCTTCTGTTGCTGTCTCTGTGTATTATCTGGTGTCTATTCACCATCTACTCTTCTGTTGCTGTCTCTGTGTCTTGTCTGGTGTGTCTCTTTAGTTTTGCAATCCAAAAAAAACAGTCAAGGAGATACTGGGGTAGCTTCACTTGTTTTGGGCCTGTGTCTGGGTCACCTAAATCATCCTCTTCCCTACCAGTTGCCCTGGCTGCTGCTGTTCTAAGTGCTCCACTGGCCTGCTGTTCTCATCGGTCCTCCTCCTTGGCTCATCTGAACGGTAAAAAGCTGCAACATGTCATTAATTCGTTTTAAAGGGCGACTGTACCTGATTTGGCCTTGTTTTCGATTTGGTTCATTGAGAAATAATAATGGCCATGACTGAATTCAAATGTAAGTTGGTTTCAGGGTGTGGTTTGATGTGGGTGTCTCGTGTGTGTTTGCAGGTGGGAAAAGTTAGCCAAATTATTTAGCCAATTAGCTTCAGCCGGCAGGTGTGAGACCTGACTTTGGATAGCCTATTTCCGTGGCTAGTTAGGGACGGTCAATACATTACACAATGTAAATGAGACAATATTATCATGTTGCACACATTTTAGTTTTCTTATTAAATGCTTTCAATAATTGTATATGAATTTTTACAATTTATAGTATGTTTGAGGTTTTTAATTTATTGAAATTTGGAGCTATTGGAATTTACATATTGTCCCATGTACACAATGGTCGGGTTGCGTGCAGCTGCACTCCAAATGGATGATTATGTGTGCAGCCTGCTGTGGGAATGTGGGCAGGATTGAAACAAAGCCAACCTTCATTTAAACTCAGCAAAAAAAGAAACATCCCTTTTTCAGTCTTTCAAAGATAATTAGTAAAAATCCAAATAACTTCACAGATCTTCATTGTAAAGGCTTTAAACACTGTTTCCCATGCTTGTTCAATGAACCATAAACAATTAATGAACATGCACCTGTGGAACGGTCGTTAAGACACTAACAGCTTACAGACAGTAGGCAATTAACTTCTCTGCGCTACGATCCCTTTAGCGGGATAATTTTCCTAAACAACCGCTGAATTGCAGGGCGCAAAATATTACTAACAATATTTATAATCATGCAATCACAAGTGAAATATACCAAAACACAGCTTAGCTTGTTGTTTATCCACCTATCGTGTAAGATTTTGAAAATATGCTTTGCAGCGAAAGCAATCCAAGCTTTTGTGAGTGTATCAATCAATGCTACAACAGCTAGCCCCAAATAAGCATGGTCACGAAAGTCAGAAAAGCAATAAAATTAATCGCTTACCTTTGATAATCTTCGGATGTTTGCACTCACGAGACTCCCAGTTACACAACAAATGTTCTTTTTGTTCGATAAATATTACTTTTATAACAAAAAAACGCCATTTGGGTTGCGAATTATGTTCAGAAAACCAAAGCCCAATGTTCAACGAAAATTCCAAAAAGTATCCGTAATGTTCGTAGAAACATGTCAAATGTTTTTTATAATCAATCCTTAGGTTGTTTTTAACGAACATAATCGATAATATTTCAACCGGACCGTAACCTATTCAATAAAAGAGAGAAAGAAAATGGAGAGCTACCCCTCTCGCGTGCAGGAACTAATCAGAGGACACCTGACTAGTTTTGAAAAATCTTGCTCATTTTTCTAAATAAAAGCCTGAAACTATGTCCAAAGCCTGGTCACAGCCCGAGGAAGCCATTGGAAAAGGAATCTGGTTGATACCCCTTTAAATGGAAGAAAGACGGGCCAGGAAACACAGATTAAAAATAAAATAAAAATCACTTCCGGGTTAGATTTCCTCAGGTTTTCGCCTGCAGAATCAGTTTTGTTATACTCACAGACAATATTTTGACAGTTTTGGAAACTTTGGAGTGTTTTCTATCCTAATCTGTAAATTATATGCATATTCTACGATCTGGACCTGAAAAATATTCAGTTTACCTTGGGAACGTTATTTAAAAATAAAACAAATCTGACCCCAAGCGTCAAGAGGTTTTAAGGTCACAGTTATGAAAACTTAGGACACTAAAGATTCCTTTCTACTGACTCTGGAAAAACACCAAAAGAAAGATGCGCAGGGTCCCTGCTCATCTGTGTGAACGTGCCTTAGGCATGCTGCAAGGAGGCATGAGGACTGCAGATGTGGCCAGGGCAATAAATTGCTATTTCCGTACTGTGATTCGCCTAAGACAGCACAATAGGGAGACAGGACGGACAGCTGATTGTCCTCGCAGTGGCAGACCACGTGTAACAACACCTGCACAGGATCGGTACATCCGAACATCACACCAGCGGGACAAGTACAGGATGGCAACAACAACTGCCCAAGATACACCAGGAACGAGCAATCCCTCCATCAGTGCTCAGACTGTCCGCAATAGGCTGAGAGAGGCTGGACTGAGGGCTTGTAGGCCTGTTGTAAGGCAGGTCCTCACCAGACATCAAATCAAATGATGGTTAGCAGATGTTAATGCGAGTGTAGCTTCTAGTTCCGATCATGCAGTAATATCTAACATAATATCTAAGTAATCTAACAATGTCACAACAACTACCTTTTACACACAAGTGTAAAAGAATGAATAACAATATGTACATATAAATATATGGATGAGCGATGGCCGAACGGCATAGACAAGATGCAGTAGATGGTAGAGTACAGTATATACATATGAGATTAGTAATGTAGGGTATGTAAACATTATATAAAGTGCCATTGTTTAAAGTGACGAGTAATACATTTACTACATCCACTTTTTTATTATTAAAGTGGCTAGAGATTTGAGTAAGTATGTTGGCAGCAGCCACTCAATGTTAGTGATGGCTGTTTAACAGTCTGACGGCCTTGAGATTGAAGCTGTTTTTCAGTCTCTCGGTCCCAGCTTTGATGCACCTGTACTGACCTCGCCTTCTGGATGATAGCGGGGTGAACAGGCAGTGGCTCGGGTGGTTGTCCTTGATGATCTTTTTGGTCTTCCTGTGACATCAGGTGCTGTAGGTGTCCTGGAGGGCAGGTAGTTTGCCTCCGGTGACGCGTTGTGCAGACCTCACTACCCTCTGGAGAGCCTTACGGTTGTGGGCGGAGCAGTTGCCGTACCAGGCGGTGATACAGCCTGACAGGATGCTCTCGATTGTGCATCTGTAAAAGTTTGAGTGTTTTTGGTGACAATCCAAATTTCTTCAGCCTCCTGAGGTTGGAGAGGCGCTGTTGCGCCACCTTCACCACACTGTCTGTGTGGGTGGACCATTTCAGTTTGTCCGTGATGTGTACACCGAGGAACTTAAAACTTTCCACCTTCTCCACTACTGTCCCAACGACGTGGATAGGGGGGTGCTCCCTCTGCTGTTTCCTGAAAACCACGATCATCTCCTTTGTTTGTTGACGTTGAGTGTGAGGTTATTTTACTGACACTACACTCCGAGGGCCCTCACCTCCTCCCTGTAGGCCGTCTCGTCGTTGTTGTTAATCAAGCCTACCACTGTTATGTCGTCTGCAAACTTGATGATTGAGATGGAGGCGTGCATGGCCACACAGTCATGGGGGAACAGGGAGTACAGGAGAGGGCTGAGAACGCACCCTTGTGGGGATCAGCGGGGTGGAGATGTTGTTCCCTACCCTCACCACCTGGGGGCGGCCCGTCAGAAAGTCCAGGACCCAGTTGCACAGGGCGGGGTCGAGACCCAGGGTCTCGAGCTTGATGACGAGTTTGGAGGGTACTATGGTGTTAAATGCTGATCTGTAGTCGATGAACAGCATTCTTACATAGGTATTCCTCTTGTCCAGATGGGTTAGGGCAGTGTGCAGTGCGATTGCGTCGTCTGTGGATCTATTGGGGCGGTAAGCAAATTGGAGTGGGTCTAAGGTGTCAGGTAGGTTGGAGGTGATATGATCCTTGACTAGTCTCTCAAAGCACTTCATGATGACGGAAGTGAGTGCTACGAGGCGATAGTCATTTAGCTCAGTTACCTTGGCTTTCTTGGGAACAGGAACAATGGTGGACCTCTTGAAGCATGTGGGAACAGCAGACTGGGATAGGGATTGATTGAATATGTCCGTAAACACACCAGCCAGCTGGTCTGTGCATGCTCTGAGGTCGCGGCTAGGGATGCCGTCTGGGCTGGAGCCTTGCGAGGGTTAACACGTTTAAATGTTTTACTCGCGTTGGCTGCGGTGAAGGAGAGCCCGCAGGTTTTGGTAGCGGGTGGCACTGTATTGTCTTTAAAGCGAGCAAAGAAATTGTTTAGTTTGTCTGGGAGCAAGACATTGGGGTCTGCAACGGGGTTGTTTATTTTTGTGTATGCTGCAATCAATCCACGGTTTCTGGTTGGGGAAGGTTTTAATAGTCACCGTGGGTACAACATCACCGATGCACTTGCTAATAAACTCGCTCACCGAATCAGCGTATACATCTATGTTGTTGTTCGATGCTATCCGGAACATGTCCATGTGATCGAAGCACTCTTGAAGCGTGTAATCAGATTGGTCAGACCAGCGTTGAACAGACCTGAGCACGGGCGTTTCCTGTTTTAGTTTGTGTCTATAGGCTGGGAGCAACAAAATGGAGTCGTGGTCAGATTTGCCGAAAGGAGTGCGAGGGAGGGCTTTGTATGCGTCGCGGAAGTTAGAGTAACAATGATCCAGAATTTTGCCAGCCCGGGTCGCGCATTCGATATACTGATAAAATTTAGGGAGCCTTGTATTCAGATTAGCCTTTTTAAAATCCCCAGCTACAATAAATGCAGCCTAAGGATATGTGGTTTCCAGTTTACATAGAGTCCAATTAAGTTCTTTCAGGGCTGTCGAGGTGTCTGCTTGGGGGGGATATACACGACTGTGAATATAATCGAAGAGAATTCTCTTGGTAGATAATGCGGTCGGCATTTGATTGTAAGGAATTCTAGGTCAGGTGAACAAAAGGACTTGAGTTCCTGTATGTTGTTATGATCACACCATGACTCGTTAATCATAAGGCATATACCCCCGCCCTTCTTCTTACCAGAGAGATGTTTGTTTCTGTCGGCGTGGTGCATGAAGAAACCAGGTGGAAGTGCCAACTCTGATAACGTATCCCGAGTAAGCCATGTTTCCGTGAAACAGAGAATGTTACAATCTCTGATGTCTCTCTGGAAGGCAACCCTTGCTCTGATTTCATCTACCTTGTAGTCACCGGCAACAACGTCGCCTATGGGCACAAACCCACCATCGCTGGACCAGATAGGACTGACAAAAAGTGCTCTTCACTGACGAGTCGCGGTTTTGTCTCACCAGGGGTGATGGTCGGATTTGCGTTTATCGCCGAAGGAATGAGCGTTACACCGAGGCCTGTACTCTGGAGCGGGATCGATTTGGAGGTGGCGGGTCCGTCATGGTCTGGGGCGGTGTGTCACAACATCATGTTTGTTGTCATTGCAGGCAATCTCAACTCTGTGCGTAACAGGGAAGACATCCTCCTCCCTCATGTGGTACCCTTCCTGCAGGCTCATCCTGACCTGACCCTCCTGCATGACAATGCCACCAGCTATACTGCTCGTTCTGTGCGTAATTTCCTGCAAGACAGGAATGTCAGTGTTCTGCCATGGCCAGCGTAGAGCCTGGATCTCAATCCGATTGAGCATGTCTGGGACCTGTTGGATCGGAGTGTGAGGGCTAGGGCCATTCCCCCCTGGAACTTGCAGGTGCCTTGGTGGAAGAGTGGGGTTACATCTCACAGCAAGACCTGGCAAATATGGTGCAGTCAATGAGGAGGAGCTGCAGTACTTAATGCAGCTGGGATTGGCTGATATTGGCTGTTACTTTTGATTTTGACCCCCCTTTGTTCAGGGACACATTATTCAATTTCTGTTCAACATGTCTGTGGAACTTGTTCAGTTTATGTCTCAGTTGATGAATCTTATGTTCATACAAATATTCACACATGTTAAGTTTGCTGAAAATAAACACAGTTGACAGTGAGAGGACATTTCTTTTTTTGCTAAGTTTACATTGTGATGCTGTCACGACCACAAGTCTCATGAAACTCAGTTTTGGACAAGACTAACTTTATGACCAAAGTTTTCCTATTTACACTTTGTAGTCAATTGTGACAGTATAATACATGTTTCTGACTTATACCACATATGCTGTTTTCTAAATGGGAAGTTGTTTTTAGGGGCAGTTGCTCCTTAAAGTTACTGTAAGTTTATTTATTTGTCATATAAACATGATATACAGGTACATGGAGTACACAGTGCAAGGAAATTCTTACTTGCAGGTTAACCTCTACAAATGCAACAACAAGTGAATAATAAGAGTAAAAGGTATATTAAATAATTTCACCAATTTAATAATGGGCAGTTTACATATAGTTACATAGCCTATATGGAAATAACAGACATAAGCCAAGTATGTTTACCTGTAGAATGGAATAGGTTATAAGACCTCTGATTCATTTCATTTTGTCAGTTCTAGACATTGCTAATTTTAAACCGGGTTAAATATGTTGTAGTAAAAGTTCAGCTTCTACTGAACTGTCACTTAAAGAAGATTTGTGCATCTCGTCGGTCTCAGCTAGCTAGCCAGCCAGTAGCTACAGAAGTGGCTAGCCAGCCAAGCTAGATATAGAAACAAAACCCATCAAATACACTCGCTGGAAATAAAACTTTTCCCAATATCATGATTTATATCAACACCCTTAGCGTGCCCATTCATTAAATACCTAGGTTAAATAACTCTGACACCCAATAGCTTAAGGATGCTGAGTGCTAACGCTAGCTTATTAGCATTAGCCAACCCTTATGCTGAGGGAGACTAGTTAGTTAGTTACCATCAGCCCTGCACAAACCTGTGGCTAACTCTGCTGCTGCACTTTGGCTTTCTGGCTAGTCTGCCCTCTCCACCTCAATCACCACTGCCTCAACCTGCTTGCTTTTTTTTGCCACTCTTTCTGAAGTTCAGAATATCCATATTTGTGTTGTGCAGCAGAAGGAGTGTCAGGCATTTTGCTTAGTGATGACATTGACATCTAACCAGTGATGTAGGGGTGGAGGAGGGGCCCCGGGTCACTCCAGGGGCTTCTTATTTAACCTTTATTTAACCAGGCAAGTCAGTTAAGAACACATTCTTATTTACAATGACGGCCTAGGAACAGTGGGTTAACTGCCTTGTTCAGGGCCAGAACGACAGATTTTTTTTACCTTGTCAGCTCAGGGATTCGATCTAGCAACCTTTCAGTTATTGGCCCAATGCTCTAACTACTAGGCTACCTGCCGCCCCAGTGCCTGATACCACCTAGCGCAGTATATTGTATTGTTTGTCATTAAAATGTCAGTAAAACGTTTTTTAATACTGCATAACGCAAGTGATGTGTGGTTATGGAAACAGTCTTTGTTTTACCACCAAAAGATCAGGGGTTGGAACAAAAAAATCTGGGGCTTGGGCCCCGGAAGCCCAGGCCTAATGACGCCACTGGGGAGCTCATGCCAGGGATTTCCTCTGAGGTTCCCCCCTCTATCTAGTGCTTACTATAGAATTGTGTAGTACTGTATAATATATTCCACACTGAAGTATCCATTGATTGATTTTATTTGACGATTTAAAAATGCAAATGTGGATACAATAATTTTGACATTTGTTGAGAATGACACTAAAAGTTTAATGTATTGCCATTGTGGTCCTACAGTAGTTCAAACATTACAGCTAACCCATATGAAAAAATACAATGGTCTAAATCCTGTAGTATTACTATGTACTGTAGTGTTTTTGCAAACTTTACTGTAGTATTTCCTGTAGCGTTTTTGCAGGCTTGACTAGTATTCACTGCAGTGTTTGTAGACATGACTAGTATAATATAGTATTCACTGTAGTGTTTTTACAGACATGACTGTCGTATATTGTAGTAACGCCTGCCGACTAGGGTTAGCTAAAATGTAAAAACTACCAGATTACGCCAATTACTGTTTACCGTACTGTTCTGAGGGTAGAGAACAGTTAACCACTACATTTATATAAATAGAATTTAGAAAAACAAATGACTTCACTTAAGACAGTCATCTTATTGGAGGGCGCTGCCAATTAACTGCCTGGACCTCAAAACCAGCAAAACCTCTCAAAACAAACCAACTGAAAACAAAAGGACATTATTGCAGTGGCTGGAACATTTTTACATTAATAAACTCACTGATTGTCAAACTCAACACATACCATTCAGAACAATCGACCATACTCCAAATATTTCATCAAGACCGCATGGTGTTAAAAAGAAAAATAACATAAAAAAATTATTGTTGCTCACAGCCATAAACCAAACACTGCCACCATACAGCCTGGGGACCTTCCATGTAGAAAGCTCTCACTGGAACATGACTAAGGGGGGATTTTATACATTTCCTGAATGTCCTCCCCTAATAATGGTGCACAGGGAAACACTGACCAAAACTTTGGTTCCCAGCCTGTCACGCACTATTGTTCAGTTACAAGATTGTAAATGAGTGAGGTTTAGGTGAGGGTTATGGTGATGCCCATCTACTGTGGGACTCCAGTTAAAGAGCAGGCGGAGGCAGAGATGCAGTTCAGTTTAAGAGTCTCTATAGATTCAGGTAATGGAGAGGATACATGGCAGGGAATGATTGACAGTTGTTGACAGGAGATTCATCTTGAATTGAGACTTGGTTGGCTTTGTATGGAGTGGTCACGTGAGGATGAAGGGCACTTGTGGCAGGTTTGACCTCTATGACAAGGGATTTATACGGGAAGATTTGAGGGCGCTTCCTTTTAATCTGGTTCTTTCACCCAGACAGCTGAGTAGTTGAGCATGACAAACAACTTTCACAAACAACAACCACAGTATGTGTCATTGAAATGTGAGTACTAGCCTTTTATCTTATGAAAGAGGATAAGAAGAGGACGCCCAAACCATTTTTTGTTTTCTATAGTTGATATCGGCTGCTACTGGCTGCGAAATGCTAACGGACCAGTCAAACAGCCATTTTGAGTGTAGTGATCTGTTCTCTTTGGTACTTGTAGTGTTAATGGACATGTTAATAACTGTTGTACTTTTTGTGCATTGCCTTTGTTATGCTAACTAGGCCTGATTTTGGGCTATGCTTGCTACTTCTGTTAACATAGCAAGCAAATAAACATTATAAAGCTAGGGAAGCCATTGATAAATTAGCCTGCTATAGCTTCGGCCAACCATGCCGCATGCTATTGTACCCCTTTCTGGCCCTTCATTTTTAACTGCTGCTATATTTATGCATAGCTTTACCCATTGATATGCTTATAGCATTTGCATATTGTCATTGATTATTGCCATTAACAGCTGATTTAATTGTGTATGTTCATTGCCGTCTCTGACCAACTCTCTCGCTATCAGAACTATCTTGACCCTAACCAAGTGTTTCCCAAACATAAGGGGTGCACGTTTAGTTTTTTTGCCCTAGCACCTCATAGCTAATTCAAATGATCAAAGCTTGATGATGAGTTCATTATTTGAATCAGCTGTGTAGTGCGAAGGCAAAAAACAAAACGTGCACCCCTTGGGGTCCCCAGGACCGAGTTTGGGAAACACTGACCATTCAGGCTTCAAGACAGGTCACTCAACCGAGACTGCTCTTCTGTGTCAAGGAGGCTCCCCACACTGCCGAAGCTGATTGTCTCTGTTCTCATCCTCCTAGATCTATGCGCTGCATTAGACACCGTGAACCATCAGATCCTCCTCTCCACCCTCTGAGCTGGATGTCTCAGGCTCTGCACACTCTTGGAGTGCATCCAACCTGTCAGGCCGCTTCTACCAGATGACGTGGAGAGATCTGTCTGCACTGCGTACTCTCACTACTGGTATCCCCCAGGGCTCGGTTCTAGGTCCTCTTCTCTTTATACGCCAAGTCACTCGGCTCTGTCATATCCTCACATTATATGCGGATAACACTCAACTACTTTACTCCTTTCCCCCTTCTGACGCCCAGGTGGCGACACTCATCCTGCATGCCTGGTAGATCTCAGCTTGGATGTCGGCTCACCACCTCAAGCTCAACCTCGACAAGACTGTTGACAACTCCTATCAGAGTGCAAAGAACCTTGGCGTGACCCTGGACAATTATTATTAATTATACCCTGTCGTTCTATGCAAACATCAAAGCAGTTACTCACTCCTGCAGGTTTAAGCTCTACAGCATCTGTAGAGTACAATCCTACCCCACACAGGAAGTGGCGCAGGTCCGAACCCAGGCCCTTGTCATCTCCTATCTGGACTACTGCAATTCGCTATTGGCTGGGCTCCCCTCGTGCCATCAAACCCCTGCAACTTATCCAGACTTCTGCAGCCCTCTTTCCTAAGTTATCCCATGTTACCCCGCTCCGCCGCACACTCCACTGGCTTCCAGTAGAAGCTTGCAGCCACTCAAAGACCATGGTACTTGTCTACGGAGAAGCAAGAGGAACTGCCCCTCCCTATCTTCAGGTTATGCTCAAATCCTACACCCCAACCCGAGCACTCCGTTCTGCGACATCTGGTGGGATGGGCTAGGAACCAAAGCTTTGGTCAGTATTTCCCTGGAAACCCTTATTAGGGGAGGAGATGCAGGAAATGTATAAAAGCACCCCTTGGTCATGTTCAGGTGAGAGAGTTGTACCTGGAAGGTCCATTGTGTGCATAGGCTGTACAGCACCGCTGCTGTTGGTTTATTTCTGTGGGCAACCATTTTGTGACCATGCTATTGTGAAAGAAAATGTGGGGTGTGGTTGATTGTTCTGAATGGTATGTGTTGAGTTTGACCATCAGTGAGTTGATTCATGTAACAATATTCAAGATGTTTATTATGTAAAGCCACTGAAATGTCCTTTTGTTTTCAGTTGGCTTGTTTAGAGAGGCTTTGCTGGTTTGAGGTCCAGGCAGTTTATTGGCAGCGTATTTGTATTTCTAAAATATCTGCTTATGTAAATGCCGTGGTTAACTGTTCTTTCCTACAGTCAGAAGTACAGTATTGTTTGTCACTGTTTTTGGTCATCTTGAACTTGGTCAGCTTACTCTCTGAAATCACTGTAGTTCAGAAAGCTATCTAGTGGAAGTAACAGATCTCAGTCATTTAGGCCTACTCTTGTTAATGTGTATCTGCCAAACAATCAAACCTAATCCTCTAAGCTTAACTTTGCTTGTTCTCTACCTGCCTCTGTCTGTACTGTTTCTCTTTCATTTTAAGATGTTACAATTGCAATTAAACATGTTTGTTTTTGCTAAGGTGTTGTCTGGTCCGTTGCATTGCTCAGAAATGTTGACCCAACTCAATAGGTGGCCTGTCACAAACCTGTGTCATGTTCTGGTTGAGGTGTTCCCCTCATTAAACAGTAATTGGCATAGTCTGGTAGCGCCATTTGAGCTAACTCTAGTTGGCAGGTGTTAATGTACAACCATCATGTGTACAAAAACACTACAGTAAATACTGCAGTATACTAGTCAAGTAAGCAAAAACACTACAATGAATACTATAGTATACTATTATGCCTGCAAAAACACTGAATACTATAATAGTCTGCAAAAACATCACAGTAAAGTCCACAAATACCCTATGGTAAAATGTGCAGTATGCTAATCATGTCAGCAAAATACTAGTGAATACTACGGTAAAGTCTACAAAAACACTACAGTGAATATTATGCTACACTTTAGTCATTTAGCAGACACTTTTATCCAGAGCAACTTAAAGTATTGACTGCATACTTTTTTCATACTGGTCCCCCATGGGAACCAGTTGGTAGAGCACCATGCTCTACCAACTGAGCTACACGGGACGCGAAAGTCATGTCCACAAAAACACTACAGTGAATACTACAGCAAAGTCCGCAAAAACACTTCAGTGAATACTATAGTATATAAATATAGTAATACTACAGTATTTATACCCTAGTATTTTTTCATGTGGTTGTAGTGTATTATACAGCAATATTTTCATATTGGCTATGTAACCCCTACCAAAAATAAATATTTTTTGAAAGATCCTTATGCCTTATTCTACAGTACTATTTGTGCTGGCATTGACCTGGAATTTACTGGGAATGACGTAACCAAAATGATACTGCTAGGCTCTTACCAGTACTTCAAATGGTTAGGCTTTTACTTACTGTACTTCAGAATAATTCCTTTGAAATACCAGTAATTCAGGACAATACCTGGTACAAAATGGTTCTAATTTAAATAAATCCCATTTGACCAGAAAGTAATTATTTAATAGGCCCATGTAATAATTATGTAACTACAGTTAGTGTAATTTCTGCATGAATACTAGGTATAGCGGATTATTAAACTAGATGTAACCAAAATAAATGATACGCTATAGTGTTTGTGGTCAGTGGTAGTACATGATTGCAATATGCTAGCCAAGTCTAGGTCCAAAAGGCTTAACAGAGTCAACCTGCAAGCCATAAGACTCCTGAACAGCTAATCGAATGGCTACCCAGACTATTTGTATTGTCGTCCCCCCCCCCGTTACCCTGCAACTCTACCTACATGTACATATTACCTCAATTACCTCGACTAACCTGTGCCCCCACACATTGACTCTGTACTAGTACCCCCTGTATATAGCCTCGCTACTGTTATTTTACTGCTGCTCTTTAATTATTTGTTAGTTTTACTTATCTATTTTTTACTTAGCATTTATTTTTCTTAAAACTGCATTGTTGGTTCACGGCTTGTAAGTAAGCATTTCACTGTAACGTTGTATTCGGCGCATGTGACAAATACAATTTGATTTGATATTCAAAGCCTGTATTTTCTGTTACACTTTGGTCATTTACAGACACTCTTATTCAGTGTGACTAACAGTCAGGGACTGTATCAAGGGCTTTTACATGATTAGACCATCTCTGGGATACTCTGTCGATGACCTTGCTGTGGTTTGTGTGTGTGGTTTGTGAAGAGTGGGCTGGCAGGTGGTGAGTGTCTCTGCTGTTCCAGGCACTGAGATATTATCTCAGTCTCTCTGCTGCAGTCATTTGTCTCCCAGGCAGATCACCTCGCTGCAGCACTCTGATACAGCCTGCTCATCAGCACCTGAGTAGCCCTTGACAACACACACACACACACACACACACACACACACACACACACACACACACACACACACACACACACACACACACACACAAAAAGCTCTGGGAAAGGTCACTGATATATAGTTCTGAATGTGTGTTACAGTAAGTGTGTGTTTGTCAGGGGATGGGTTAGAATAGAGGTGGTACGCTTGCATGAGTACACACGTTTAGCAGTGTGAACACATTAAGTGGTAATGCATAGGAGACCCAACTGCCAATTTGGGGACACATATCAACTATAATTAATTTGCCCTGAGTGCTATCTACACGGATCAAAACATCCATTCTTGACCCCGTCTAAAACCACAGTGTCAATGATTGATCTAAATTCAATACAATTTGGCCCCTCGTCTGGTACTAAAGCAGTGGTGGTCTTCTCAGTGTAGAGAATAAGGTCAAGGGTCACAGAATATTTTTTACGTCTCTGTCAGTATATTGCTATCCTGTGATGGAGATTGAGCTGATTTCAACAACTCATGTCATTTCTAGGCCTACATTTTAAAATGCAATGGTTCCCTATATTGTTACAGTTTTCTGTCCGTATAATGGGGGAAAAGGTCATTTGTGTTATTTTTCTCTTTTGGAACATTTCATTTCTCATTTCGCACATTTTTATGTTTTATGACGATAAGCAGTTAACCAAAGGCAGGGAGCCAATTGGCCTGGCTAAGAATTACTGTCACACAAATATGAATCGGCCTTGTCTATCTGCTTACACTGGATTTAGGGAGGTTTGTTGTTTTCCCAGTTGAGATGACAGCTCTCAGTCAGACTTCCAGAGTCCAGACAGAGATTCTGCTGTGCCGGGATGGATGACTGACTCATCTCCTTCCTCTCCTCAGCATTCCTCTAATCCAGTCAAATTTGAGACAACCAACATTTCTGTTGGGAGGACAAAGGGATCTTGGAAGTTGGATCGTGGGATTAAACACTTACCTTATCAGTGAGCCCTTTCTTCTGTTGGATTTGAGAGCCATTAACCAAATAAAAATTCCCCCAAGGCTTTGCATAGTCCTACTGTCATTAGCATCAACACAGGGTGGCTAAGACTGTAGCTAGGTGGCACCAAGAACAGCTGTTGACATGCAGGGTTAGAATGTAAGGTTACAATGCAAACATTTTTTTTTAAATATGAAAATGGTTGAACATTTTGTCGTTTACATGTAGTTAGTTCAGTGGCAAAAAAAATAAAATGGGCTATGCATGCCAGCAAAGCCACTACACAACACAACACTAAGCAATACATTAAATTGCAGTATAACGGTGACAAACGGTACCAACTGGCCAGCCCCACCACTACAGAAAGCACTGAGCTAAGCTGAAACTTACTCAAGAAAGCAAAAAAGAGACCGTCTATATGCGGCTTTATTAACTCAATTACATTTTTTGGGGGGTAAAATAACAAGCAAAACAGGCTCGTTTTTTTTTTGACCTAAAAGTGTGGGGCTCAAAAACAGGTGCCCTGATTGACGGGTCGCCACTGAGTTAGTTACATAAATAAAAATGCTGCGATTGTGAGTTGATTAAATCAGTACTTCTAAATAATTCAGCCAGACTCCTTCAAGTAACGCAGGTCTGTAGTCAGTCAGGCAGTAGCATCATGGCCCAAGCTGCAGCAACTAAATGACATACTGGGATGCTATCCTATAGATAGCCTAGTAATTGATCATGAGAGAACACTTACCATGGCAAACAAAGACCACCCAGCTAGCACATTTGGTTGCTTGGAAGTTGTGGGAACGTATGTTTTTGGTTTCACATTGTCTGTGGGAACGAAGTTTCCTGATCAGTAAAACTGAATGTTTTTAAAACATTCTGAGAACACAAGTGAATATTTAGTCTGTTCTGGGAATGGACCAGTAACTGAAGGGGCGCTGGTTCGAATCCCTGAGCTGACTAGGTGAAAAATCTGTCAATGTACTCTTGAGCAAGGCACTTAACCCTAATTGCTCCTGTAATTTGCTCTGCATAAGAGCATCTGCTAAATTACTAAAATGTCAAATGAAATGTAAAGGTTATTTGGAGGTTTTTGATCAACTTCCTTAAAACTTTCCTTAAAACTACCTGCCCTCCAGGACACCTAACCCACCCGATGTCACAGGAAGGCCAAAAAGATCAAGGACAACAACCACCCGAGCCACTGCCTGTTCATCCCGCTACCATCCAGAAGGTGAGGTCAGTACAGGTGCATCAAAGCTGGGACCGAGAGACTGAAAAACAGCTTCTATCTCCAGGCCATCAGACTGTTAAACAGCCATCACTGACACAGAGAGGCATCATTCCCAGAAAGTTGAGGGAATGTTGTATTCAAAATAACCATAGGACAACCACGCTCACACCAAGCTCTAAGAAACATATGGTTCTCAGAATGTTATGTGCTATCTGGGCAATCAGGAATACAGAGGGACTTCTAGTTCCAACTCATCTATTCCCTATATAATGCACTATGGGCCAGTGTCAAAAGGACACTGTACTATTTCTGTTTCCTGGCTGCAAAACGCTGCAGCAAATGTAATTGAACATGGTCAGCTGAGATCTAGGCCTATAACACAAATGACTAGGTTTTATCAATCTGCCCTGATTACCATAGAACAGTGGTTCCCAATCAGGGGTCCTAGGACCCTTGGTGGTACTTGGCCAATCTACATTGGGTACTTGAGAAGACTCATGAGACCATAGGCCTACTGGTAAAATGCACGAGGGTGTACTTCAGGGGTACTCTGGCAAGGGAAAAATGAAGTTGCTGGTACAGTAACCACTGCTCTAGAAGACCCCACATCATACAGTGTTGGTCAATTCTAAACGTTTCCAAGGGGGAATAAAGTAATGTGGAATAAAGGAATGGCTGTTCAATGTCTGCAGTGCAGGTGATAGGGAGCGTTGCGGGGAAATTTCACGGAATTAACTCCGACATGAAGTAAGGATTTTCAGTGAAGACAACATTTGTTGTTTTGTGTCACTATAAGATGACTCAGAGAGTGAGAGCTATTCATTTGAGAAAGCATGTGCCTCTAATAAGATGAGGTCTAAATGTAGTCATGTAATTCAGGAGAATCTTCTTCAGTAGACCAGTGGAAGATTCCAGAACACACCCAGCCACAATCAGTCTCCATTGGATGAGCTAGCCTAGGATACAGATGCATGACCCAAAGTTACCTCCCTCCCCCTGGGCCAACCAACCAACAGGTCCTCTCCAGAGGGGTATCCTAGCAAGCAAGTTGGAGGAGGAAGCTTTGGTCAACTCTGAGTTCAACACGGGATAACCGGTCAAATAAAAGTGGCTCACCTTTTAGCCAGGAAACAAATTCTTCAGAACTAACCTGCTCTGGGTCAGGCGAACTCACGGCTAACTCCACTTACCCTGAGTGAAATGACTGAGCCACAAGTTGAGGGCCAATGAAATCAGATTACCTCCGTCTTGCAAAGATTTGCGTCATCATCCCGTTCATTTGGAGAAGACCACTGATTTAATATTTTATTAATCAATTTTTTTGTGTGTTTAAAAAAAAAGTGTAATGTTAAAATCACATTTTTATTGATAGGAGTGGGGGAAAAGGTGCTTGTGATTGTGCACTGATAAGCACACCAAAGTCGGCAATAAGTAATGAAATAAAGACACACTTCTAAAAGCCTATTTCACACCGTAGCCTGTTTAATTTGAAAGATAAAATGTCTTTCATTTTGATTTCGGCACAGATGAAAATGTGGCACTGACCAATGGATTGATGTTTCAGCATTGTCTCAATGAAGAGTTCGGCATTCAAATTAGGGAACGGGAAAGGGGATACCTAGTCAGTTGCACAACTGAATGCATTCAACTGTGTTTTCTGCATTTAACCCAACCCCTCTGAATCAGAGAGGTGCGACTAGCCATGTGCGACATAAGAGCATTATCTAGTGATGGGAAGTTCTGCTCTTTTCACTGACTGATCTATTCGACTCATTCCGTTAATTTGAGTCAGTAATGCCCAGAGAACGCAGGACCCCCTACCGGCGAACGACGAACTGATTCTACAAGCCTCTCATTCACATGTCGTTCACCATAGGGGGTATATTGGAGCTGTCATTTGTGACTGACACTTGTAAACGTGTCCTTTACGCATAGAAACAAACACGATTATTTCTTGATACATTTGAAACGAGGTCTAGACTAGTTGTGGCCTCAACCGAACTAGATTGTGAACGCCTCTTGGGGGAATGCATTGTTTGACTGCCTGGTTATAGTTCTAGTAAATCTTGAGTAGCTTTCTTTGTAGGATACCTCTCTGATCTTTAGTCATGTTGTTGACATGCTGCTAGATAGCTAAGAGCTTATTGTCATTGAAGAGAGTTGAAGTAGAGGTATCGGGACAAAATTTAAATGGACATAACATGTACATAAACTTTTCAATTCACGTTAGCAACGGGAATTGGTGGAGAAAGGTGTGGGTAAAGTGCAGTAGGCTGATCTTGATTTTTTGTGTTTCTGCTGAACAGAGAAAGCGTGTGTTGGGTATCAGGCGAATTGATGACCATGCTGTATTGTCCTTTGAGCTAAGGATTAGAGCACCTGTCAAGAGAGTACTTGCTGGAGTCTCGGAGGAAGTGGGCATCGAGGAGCTAAGGTGTATTCCTGGAGTGGTTGATGCACGGAGGATGAATTGTGTGTAAATGTCAAGAAAGAGAAGAGCTTCTCTATTCTTGTGTTTTTTTATGTGGAGTCCCTCCCGACCCGAGTGAAGTTGGGGTATCTGTACTTTTCTGTAAAAGCTTTTATTTCTGTCCGTTACAGTGTAATTTAGAATTATTGGACATGTAGACAGTGTCTGGAATCAGACATGGAGAAGTTGTGGAAAAGACGGTCATGGCGAATATAATGAAGAAGCTGCAAAGTGTTGCAACTGTGATGGAAAGCATGTAGGTGCATCTTTGGAGTGCCCGACAAGGGCGGAATAAAATTAGGTTGCCAAGGTCAGGGCCATCCAGAGCATTTCATATGCAGGCTGTCAAAAAGGGTGGATGAATGAAAGGTACTCTTGAGGAAGGCCTTCAATGCAGGCTGCAGAGTTGGCTTCCCTCCAGCAGGATTCAGGGATGTTTTGTGTAAAGAAGGTGGACTTTGTGATTTTAATGGCAATGGTGA
Source organism: Salvelinus namaycush (assembly GCF_016432855.1). Taxonomy (NCBI): domain Eukaryota; kingdom Metazoa; phylum Chordata; class Actinopteri; order Salmoniformes; family Salmonidae; genus Salvelinus; species Salvelinus namaycush. Next base: position 33,248,983 of record NC_052321.1, read on the forward strand.
TCAATGGCACGGCTAAAGTGGAGGGGAAAGTCCAGGAAAATTGACATGATTGTGGATGCGGCTGAGTTGTTCCTGGGACTAAAAGATTTCTCATGGAAGAAGTTATCCCCCCCAAAAATATTGGATGCCAACCGCCGTTAAACTCCACCGAAGAAGAAGAAGCAACGGGAATGTCTTGAGCTGATGGTTGAGGTGACGTTCTTGCTTCACAGCTCAAATGTACAGTAAATGTCACAGTAGTAGCCACTAGCCAGTAGGCTAACCCTGTCAAAATATTGAACTAGCTATGCTAGCAACTTTTCATGCACCTACCATATTACACTCTTGATTAATGCAACAAAACCATATTACACTCTTGAATAACACAACAATTCACAAGCATGTGCAGACATTAAATGGTTAATTTTCTCATCCATACACTCATTCATTTAGCTGCAAGACAACCACTGTAACGTTTGCTTCCAACTCACATGCTCAAACACCTAGATCCCCTGAACGCAGCTCACTCTCCAGATCCCAATCACCTGAATTCTGATCACCTGTTCACACACCTGTATGTGATTATCACACACTATTTAGTTTAGTTCTTTGCACCCCATCATTGTGAGGTATTGTTTGTTTTGTGACACGCTTCTAGTTGGAACGATGGGTTGCTGTAATTTAATCCTCCTGTGTATGATAGTTTTTGCCTTCCTTACTAAGGACGCCTTTTGCCTATTCCCTGCTTGTACTTTAGCCTATCAGATTTCCTGTTATCAACCTATTACCTGATCTCCCGGATGACGTTGCTAGCCTTTTCCCTGCTTGTACTGTTGCCTTTTTGGACCCAACTGTGTATGGCCTTCTGCCTGCCCCTGGACCCAGCTACCTGCCTCCTCCTGTGGTACTTTACATTAAAGACCTGCTGCGCCCTGCGCTTGAAACCAGTTCTCTGTCTCCCATCGTGTTCATTACAATTAGCTGTTTTAAAAACATTGCTCTGCTATTATGATTTATACTGTAGGAGTGTTGGGCTCAACTAGACCATTCTGTTTACACTGCCCTACTCAGAGGGGGGCAACTGTTGGGTGACCTCTGGAGATGGCGATCAAGACATAACAAGTTTACATTACAGTAAAAGTATTTTTTTTCCGATACCTCTCGAATCTGCTTCAACTCTTGTCAATGTTAAAAGGGCCTAAAACCAGCTGCCTATGATACATGGTAAACTGTGGTTCTTGTGTTTAATTTCCCCCTAAATATAGCTAAGACCATTGGAACAATCACACGTTTCCCTGGAAGACAAATGCTGACGTAGTTAAGTAATTACACAACTCAAGCCCAGGAGCCAAGTTATATTGGCCTGCCTGACAATGACGCATTCAAACTTTGTTTATTCAATTTACAATCAACAACTGTAATGGAGGCCCAGACTCAGACTGAGTCATTCAGCCACTGCTATTGGCTTGGATGTGAGAATAACCTCCAATCAGCACTAACTGGTTCAACATCGGTACAACTGGACCTGCCACTAATTCATTTACAGCTACATCACCAACGTGTTAATGTTTTTGTCATTTTTTGTTAATACAGTAGAAAAAGTGAAGGTCTGCATACACTCTACTTTTGTCGATATAGGCCTATACCCATGGAATTTCTTCAAATCAACCATGCGGTCGAACACAGCCTACTCTGTCAAACGTTCAAGGGCTGTGCTGAAAGATGGGGTATTCTGTTCTTGTTGACTTAAAGACAAGGAAGGAAAGAGCACCACTTGGTCTCACTTCAAGACCCATTTAAGCTGAGCATCAACATGTGCAGTCAATGGGAACAGTCCATTAAACTGCTTGTCAGTGTGTGATCACAATGCAGTCTCCTACTCTACCGCTAATTCACATCCACTCAGTTGTGCACAAACTCGAATTAACATGTTGACAGAATAATTACATTTAAGTCGTTAATGTGTGTCTGTTGTATACATGTATACGATAACAATTAAATAAATAAAAAACTATAACTTTCTTTCGACTTGAGTTTCTTGACATACTGACAGAATTGAGTTGAGTGATATGGGAACTTCCTTTTCCCTGCACATGAACCATCTGGACATTGTTCTCTCAGATTCTCATGGGGCCAATGAACTGAGCCAATGGTTAAAAGTCAAGTGATTGACAAGCATATAGAATCTACTCCCCTTTTACAAAGACAATGGCTTTCTGCCCGGCACAATGTGCCATTTGTCTGAAGTTCCCCACCAGCACCAGATCTCCAGCAGTCTTGTTATCGATGAATGAAAGGGAGAGCTGTCTCTCACCGTCTTCTTTTCTCTGCTAGAATCAGAGGGGTCTGAGATGAGAAAGTGGATGTCACTTATTTCAGACGTGTGGAGTTTGGACTGCATTTTCACACAGAGGTCACTGTGGGTGCCTTGGTGTGCAGGGGATGCCAGACCAAGGGAAAGATGAAAGATTTGATTGTGACACATTTCCGCAAGAACAGAAAACTATCATTTTTACATACAACAGTCCTTATGAATGCATTATTGTAGGATCACAATATATATATTTTAAAAATGTAAACCACTGATGATGAACATGTTCCACCCCCACCCCAACAAACATCACTGAAAGGGAAATCAGATGTTTTGACAGTGAGAACATTTATTTGATGTACACTCTGGTAGGGGTAAATTCTTGCAGCTGCCACAGACGCTAAAACTAACATTGCAGTTGATAAGATCTTCACAGATTAATTCAATGCAGACCTCCTTGGCTTGGCCCAGCTGTAAAAAATAAGAGCAATGAAATCCTTGCAAAAAATATTTTGAGCCACAGAACGTCACAGAATGCAGAACACAAAATTACGATAGCACACAGAGGCTTCGTCCCAAATGACACCTTATTTCCTTCATCGTGCACTACGTTTGACCAGAATCCTATGGGCCCTGGTCAAAAGTAGTGCACTATAAAACCATTTGGGATACATGCAAAGATGTAATAGGAGAACATAGACTATGATGATGTAAGTGGAATATCCAGAGTGAATGTAAACATCGGCAGACAGCAATCTGGAGCTGTAGGACTTGAAATAAAGATTAATGGGACTCATTATCAATGGTTTCCTTCTCTGAATACAAAGTCTACTATTTATACAGTTGAGTTGTTCAGTGGAATTAACTAATGTTGTTGCGCTTAGAGAGAGCATCTTTGTTACACTTCATTTGTGTTCCCTTTAGCACATACAGTATGACACTTTCTATAAGCATCTCATGTAATTTACATAAAGGTCTAAGCACTAAATAAATAAATAAAAAATGTAAACTTATTCACTATAGGTATAGGGTAGTGTGTTTTCCGTACAAGCTCATCTCAAGCTCATCCACTATAGGTATGGATAGTGTGGGTAGTGTGATTTCTGGAAAAGCTCATCTCGTGCGTAGTGAGTCCGCTCTGACATCGCTCATCCATATGTGTATATAGTCTTAATTAAATCCTACTTAGATTTGTGTGTATTGGGTATATGTTGTGTAACTTGTTAGATAATACTAGTTAGATATTACTGCACTGTTGGAGCTAGATGCACAAGCATTTCGCTACACCACCAATAACATCTGCTAATCACGTGTATGTGACCAATAACATTTGATTTGATTTGATGTGAGTCCTTTTTTTGCCGACAATCCACTAGTTTAGTAAGACAAATAAGGATGATTTGGGAAGTTGAGCTGAGATAGATACAAAGTGCTGTTTTCACTTCACTCATGCTCTAATGGTGGATAGCCAGGAGCAGGCTGTGGGAAAGTGAGAGCGGAAGGTATAGGTGGTTTGGAGTCTGGGGGAGCGCTGGTGGTTCCAGATCATTTGGTTCCATATTGCCCTGCTGCTCTCCCCCCTGCCGCTGCCCCTGCCCCTGCACGGCAACGCCATCAGAGCGGTTTTATGAGACCGCAAGGTTAACAAGGTCTGCTGGTGCCATGTAGTCTGCTGAGTTCACCATTACCTGAGTGTTCACGGGAGGGAATAACCTGGTTGAACAGATCTGGGTGCAGATAAGGTGTTGAGTCTGTCACGTGGACCAAACAAACAGTGCCCTGGTCTATGCTGGAAAAGGATACTACGACGGCCGGCTGCTGGACAAGAATGCAGGAGTAGGCCTAAAGGTCAAATCTGAACAATGGACACTGGACACTAGACTGTGGCTTTCTTAATAACGTGAATAACTCAAGGCAATATAGGCATCAGTGTTTACAAGAGAGATCTACTGTATATCATAAGAGGAAATTACAAAGCTGTGTAATACTGAACTTAATTCCGTGATTTGAAAAATCTCCTGATGTAAAGGATAATACTACCTTCCTAATAACTATAACAATTATATATCTATTGGGGGAATCAACCATTTTTTTACCCCGTTTTTCTCCCCAATTTCAATCTTGTGTCATCGCTGCAACTCCCCAACGGGCTCGGGAGGCGAAGGTCGAGTCATGCGTCCTCTGAAACATGACCCAACATGAACATGGCCAAACCGAGCTTCTTAACGGCCGCCCACTTAACCCGGAAGCCAGCCGCACCAATGTGTCAGAGGAAACAATGTTCAACTGACGACCGTGGTCAGCCTGCAGGTACCCGGCCCGCCACAAGGAGTCGCTAGAGCGCGATGAGCCAAATAAAGCCCCCTCAGACAAACCCTCCCCTAACCCAGACGATACAGCCCAGGATCAAACTCGGGTCTGTAGTGACGCCTCTAGCACTGCGATACAGTGCCTTGGACCGCTGTGCCACTCGGGAGGCCTGGAAATAACAAACTTATTTGGGAAAGCATCAACATCAGAACAAATAATTAAATTTGCCCACTCAAGTGGATGTCAGCAAACCAAGGGCAAAAATAAACTAATATCTATATCTATCTGGTGAAGAGAAAGTCCTGCAGGATGCGAGACAAAGCGTGAAGCATAGGTGTCATCCATACTCACCCATAAGGGCATTTGGAAATGGTTGATAGGAAGAGACAGAAAGAAACTTCAACACATTCCACATGATTTGGTATCAACGTCATAACATACATGGTTCAAGAATGTGATCTCTACCTAGAAGTATCCCCTGAACACATTTAGGAACAGAGAAATAATACAGTTGAAGTCGGACGTTTACCTACACCTTAGCCAAATACATTTAAACTCAGTTTTTCACAATTCCTGACATTTAATCCTAGTAAAAATGCCCTGTCTTAGGTCAGTTAGGATCACTGCTTTATTTTAAGAACGTGAAATGTCAGAATAATAGTAGAGAGAATTATTTATTTCAGCTTTTATTTCTTTCATCACATTCCCAGTGGGTCAGAAGTTTACATACACTCAATTAGTATTTGGTAGCATTGCCTTTAAATTGTTTAACTTGGGTCAAACATTTCGGGTAGCCTTCCACAAGCTTCCCACAATAAGTTGGGTGAATTTTGGCCCATTCCTCCTGACAGAGCTGGTGTAACTGAGTCAGGTTTGTAGGCCTCCTTGCTCGCACACGCTTTTTAAGTTCTGACCACAAATATTCTATGGGATTGAGGTCAGGGCTTTGTGATGGCCACTCCAATACCTTGACTTTGTTGTCCTTAAGCCATTTCGCCATAACTTTGGAAGCATGCTTGGGGTCATTGTCCATTTGGAAGAGCCATTTGCGACCAAGCTTTAACTTCCTGACTGATGTCTTGAGATGTTGCTTCAATATATCCACATCATTTTCCCTTCCTCATGATGCCATCTATTTTGTGAAGTGCACCAGTCCCTCTGGCAGCAAGGCACCCCCACAACATGATGCTGCAACCCCCGTGCTTCACGGTTGGGATGGTGTTCTTCGGCTTGCAAGCGTCCCCCTTTTTCCTCCAAACATAACAATGGTCATTATGGCCAAACAGTTCTATTTTTGTTTCACCAGACCAGAGGACATTTTTCCAAAAAGTGCGATCTTTGTCCCCATGTGCAGTTGCAAACCGTAGTCTGGCTTTTTATGGCGGTTTTGGAGCAGTGGCTTCTTCCTTGCTGAGAGGCCTTTCAGGTTATGTCAATATATGACTCGTTTGACTCTGGATATAGATACTTTTGTACCTGTTTCTTCCAGCATCTTCACAAGGTCCTTTGCTGTTGTTCTGGGATTGATTTGCACTTTTTGCACCAAAGTACGTTCATCTCTAGGAGACCGCTCCTTCCTGAGCGGTATGACGACTGCGTGGTCCCATGGTGTTTATGCTTGCATACTATTGTTTGTACAGATGAACATGGTACCTTCAGGCGTTTGGAAATTGCTCCCAAGGATGAACCAGACTTGTGGAGGTCTACAATTTTTTTCTGAAGTCTTGGCTGATTTCTTTTGATTTTCTCATGATGTCAAGCAAAGAGGCACTGAGTTTGAAGGTAGGCCTTGAAATACATCCACAGGTACACCTCCAATTGACTCAAATGATGTCAATAACTCTATCAGAAGCTTCTAAAGCCATGACATAATTTTCTGGAATTTTCCAAGCTGTTTAAAGGCACAGTCAACTTAGTATATGTAAACTTCTGACCCACTGGAATTGTGATACAGTGAATTATAAGTGAAATAATCTGTCTATAAACAATTGTTTGAAAAATGACTTGTGTCATGCACAAAGTAGATTTTCTAACCGACTTGCCAAAACTATAGTTTGTTAACAAGACATTTGTGGAGAGGTTGAAAAACGAGTTTTAATGACTCCAACCTAAGTGTATGTAAACTTCCGACTTCAACTGTATGTTATGTCATGAAAAACAACGCTGGGATAGTGCTACAGCTTTTTCTGTTTTCGGACATGGTTTCTAATGAAACACATTCAATCATGTTTATTTCATTCACAATTATATTATGATGAGAAGCTGCTGAACTACCATACTAGCGTAGGAGGCCTTTTTAGGTCAGAAAGATATCATCATTTAACCACCAACACATAAAACGTGGGGATGGTGACTGCACCTCACGTCTCCACCTTACGATAATGATCTGACTTTCATTTAGAGATATACTCCCATGCAAGGTATGCTGAATGCAGAAGGAAAGGTTAGGAATGTGAGTGGGAAGAATATTTTTCAAACAAATGACAGGATCATGATCATGAAAATGCTTGAGAACCATAAAAAAATGCACCTTTATATTGCAGCGTATGTCTCTGTAGCCGTACAAATCAAGCTCCCTAGAAATTCCAAACGTCAACCCCGCCTTGTCTTCAGTCTAAAAGATAAACCCTTTAAAACAGCAGCAGACAGACGGGGTCAAGTTGCCTGAGATAACTCAGCCTGTTTTTGTTTGATTTCTTGACCTGGCATCAAGACGCAATCAGCAGACTAGATCTGGATGAGTCTTGCAACTGTTATCATATGGCCTGTCTGTCTGAGAGCACCAACAAAGTGCTAGCACCAGGGCTAAAACAACAGAGAGAGAGAGAGAGGGGAGGAGGGGGGGGGGTCCAGATGAAACAGAGGATCTCCTGAAGATAAATTCACCAATAGGGAGCCCAAAGTCCTGTCAGGTCAGAGGTTAGAGTTCAAAGACACGTGGGGATGAGGAGAAGGGGTTTGAAAGGAGCTTCTCTTTAGTGTTTTAGCAGTACTTGAAAATATAAAATCCATATGTTGTTTGAGCTAATGAATGGAGTACTGGTTGCAGTGGGGGCAGGTCTGCATACTAAGCATACTGTACGACCAGGCAAACCACATCTTCAATCATGGTTGCAATTTAAAGCTAACGTAATCAGAGCAAAATAAATATCACATAAAATTGCATTTGTCACATGCTTCGTAAACAACAGGAGTGGACTAACAGTGAAATGCTTACTTACAGGCCCTTCCCAACAATGGAGAGAGAAAGACAATAGAGAAATAATAGAAAAGTAACACATATAACAACAAAAGTAATAAGCGATACATAATGAGTAACGATAACTTGGCTATATACAAGGGGTCATTAACGAGTCGATGTTCAGGGGTAAGAGGTAATTGAGGTGGAAACAGTTCCTTCGGAAAGTATTCAGACTCCTTGACTTTTTCCACATTTTGTTACGTTACACCTTATTCTAAAATGGATTAAATAAAAAAAACAGAAATACCTTATTTACATAAGTATTCAGACCCTTTGCTATGAGACTCAAAATTGAGCTCAGGTGCATCCTGTTTCCATTGATCATCCTTGAGATGTTTCTACAACTTGGAGTCCACCTGTGGTAAATTCAATTGATTGGACATGATTTGGAAAGGCAGACACCTGTCTATTTAAGGTCCCACAGTTGACAGTGCATGTCAGAGCAAAATCCAAGGAATTGTCCTTAGAGCTCCGAGACAGGATTGTGTTGAGGCACAGATCTGGGGAAGGTTACCAAAAACTGTATCCAGCATTGAAGGTCCCCAAGAACACAGTGGCCTCCATCATTCTTAAATGAAAGAAGTTTGGAAACACCAAGAGCAATCGGGGGAGAAGGGAGGTGACCAAGAACCCGATGGTCACTCTGACAGAACTCTAGAGTTCCTCTGTGGAGATGGGAGAACCCTCCAGAAGGACAACCATCTCTGCAGCACTCCACCGATCAGGTCTTTATGATAGAGTGGCCAGACGGAAGCCACTCCCCAGTAAAAGGCACATGAGAGCACGCTTGGAGTTTTCCAAAAGGCACCTGAAGACTCTCAGACCATGAGAAACAAAATTCTCTGGTCTGATTGAACTCTTTGGCCTGAATGCCAAGCATCACATCTGGAGGAAACCTGGCACTATCCCTACGATGAAGCATGGTGGTGGCAGCATCATGCTGTGGGGATGTTTTTCAGTGGCAGGGACTTGGAGACTAGTCAGGATCAAGGGAAAGATTAACGGAGCAAAATACAGAGAGATCATTGTTGAAAACCTGCTCCAGAGCGCTCAGGACCTCAGATTGGGGCAAAGGTTCACCTTCCAACTGGACAACGGCCCTAAGCACATAGCCAAGACAACGCAGGAGTGGCTTCGAGACAAGTCTCTGAATGTCCTTGAGTGGCCCAGCCAGAGCCCGGACTTGAACCCGATTGAACATTTTTGGAGTGACCTGAAAATAGCTGTGCAGCAACGCTCCCCATTCAACCTGGCAGAGCTTGAGAGGATCTGCAGAGAAGAATGGGTTGAACTCCCCAAATACAGGTGTGCCAAGCTTGTAGCGTCATACCCAACAAGACTCGAGGCTGTAATCACTGCCAAAGGTGCTTCAACAAAGTACTGAGTAAAGGGTCTGAATACTTATGTAAATATGACATTTCAGTCTTTTTTAAACCCAGTTTTTGCTTTGTCATTATGGGGTAGATTGATGAGGAGAAAAAACGATTTAATCCATTTTAGAGTAAGGCTGTAATCTTAACAAAATTTGGAAAAAATCAAGAGGTCTGAATAATTTCCAAATGCACTGTATTTACATATAACTAGGAATGAAGTGAAAGATAGTAAACAGGAGCAGCAGCGTATGTGATGAGTCAAAAAAGTGCAAAAAAAGGTCAATGCAGATAGTCCGGGTATCTTTTAGGTTAACTATTCAACTAACTATTTAGCAGTCTTATGGATTGGGGGTAAAAGTTGTTCAGGGTTGGTACCGCTTGCCATGCGATAGCAGAGAAAACAGTATACTGGATGACTAGGGTGGCTGGGGTCTTTGACAATTTTTAGAGGCTTCCTCTGACACCGCCTGGTATAGAGGTCCTGGATGGCAGGGAGCTCAGCCCCAGTAATGTGCTGGGCCGTACGCACCACCCTCTGTAGCGCCTTGTGGTTGGATGCCAAGCAGTTGCCATACCAAGCAGTGATGCAGGCAGTCAAGATGCTCTCAATGGTGCAGCTGTAAAATGTTTTGAGGATCTGAGGGACCAAGCCAAATCTTTTCAACCTCCTGAGGGGGAAGAGGCAGTGTCGCTCCCTCTTCATGACTGTGCTGATGTGATTGGACCATGATCCTTAGTGATGTGGACCCAGAGGAACTTGAAGCTCCCGACCTACTCCATTACAGCCCCGTCGATGTGAATTGGGGTCTGTGAGAACAGTTTTAACATAGAATAAAAACCTTCCCATTCTCTCTGTAATGTTTATTAATGTGGATACTCGTGAATAATGCAAAGATCACCTTGGATGATCACAGGCTATAGGGTTAGAATCACAAGTAGTCTAGTCTAAACCCTTTACATAATCACCGCTCCACCATGTTAATCTAGAATCCAACCTAGATTCAAATTTGCATGGGATGCCTTATAGAAGCGTAAATCACCCAGAGCATTGTAAATTAGATTAACCAATTAAATGATTTTCTGCTGCAAGCGGATTATTTGGTCCAATGGCTTCACAATGTCTCCTAATAAATGTGTCAGCCAATCACTAGTTACCATACTGGAGCTACTGATACCAATGATCACTACTAATACCTTTAATACCCATGAGAGCTCAACGCTGATAGCTAGGTGTCATAAGAATCAATAACAAGGGAAACGGATAATGTTTAATTACATGAAGTATTAAAATTGCAGCTTCCTTCCACAGCACTGCTGGCTCAGTAGAGGCTGGAGAGCCATACTAACCAATGCACTACAGCCCACCTGTCACGTCCTGACCATAGAGAGCCCTTATTTTCTATGGTAGAGTAGGTCCGGACGTAACTGGGGGGTTTTCTAGTTATTATTTTCTATGTGGGGTTCTAGTTTAGTTTTTCTATGTTGGTGTTAGGTATGATTCCCAATTAGAGGGAGCTGGCTAATGTTGTCTCTAATTGGGGATCATATTTAAGTAGCGTTTTTTCCACCTGTGTTTTATGGGATATTGTTTTGAGTTAGTGCACGTAGCACCTCTGTAGTCACGGTTCGTTGTTTGTTTCGTTCTTTCTTTGTTGTTTTGTGTGTTTTTCAAATAAATATTATGTGGAAACCATATCGCGCTGCAGTTTGGTCCGATAGATATTCCAACGAACGCGACACCACCTCTCATGTTCAATTATGCAATGAATGCATTATACCATGTCACGGTTTTATTTATTAGTGTCTGTTACAGTTAAAAGTGTCTTTGCGTTTAGTGGCTACAAGTTGATTATGTGTAATATCTTTCCATGGTGGAGAGCAGAGCGGAGCAGAGCAGTGAGTCCTCTGTGTGTAGTTAAATTGAGCCTCCATCCTCCAAGGATAGACAGTAGCCACTGGTGACTCATCTTGCCCAGGAAAGGAACGTGCTGACTGGCGCTCTACTATAAACACACACACACACACACACACATACACACCAAGCTAAGCATACACATGCATGCGGCACATACACAGCACAACCCAGTGATATTTTTGGTATTGCGATAACAAGGCCCATAATCAATTTCTGTACGTTGACCTGTAATTCGGCAGCAATGCCATAACATTGCTGCCGAATTAGGGTAGTAAAGGGTAGTAAAAACAGTGATTTTATGTTCTGTGTTTTCTCCAATTAATGAATGCAGAGCAATCAGAATGAATTGGATTGTGGGGGAGGCATAGTCTGCTCTGCATATCTATGAGAGGCCTGATAAATTGAGTCTACAGTGCAGTCATGCATCCTCAGCTTAAAGGAACAATGACCTTGCTCAGGTCCACAGCTTAAAGAAACATGCACACAGTGCTCCAATGCAAATCCAGGGATCAAGCCCACTCCCCAACTACATACACACAATATACATATAGACACACACGCAGACGCACGCACACAAACAAACCCCCTCTGTCTACTTTCTGCAGGTGAGGGATCATTTCAATATTGACAACTGATTCACACGTTAATTCTGGGCTAGATCTGATTCCCCATGTGGTGAGACAACACACACACACACACACACACACACACACAGAGAGAGAGAGAGAGAGAGAGAGAGAGAGAGAGAGAGAGAGAGAGAGAGAGAGAGAGAGAGAGAGCAGGAATAAGGGACCTGTCACTGCAGCACCACAGGGAGACGTGGAGGGACACCATGTCTGTGTCACCATGTGGTCTCTCGGCTCACAAGGCCCCCGCATCGGGGCTTAATCTCTCAGATCAGAGCAGTGAGGCGGAGCGAATTGGGTGAACATTTGGGTGAATTTTCAGTTTGGGGATTAGGGTTCATTTCTGGGACAGGCCTCATTCAATCGAAACGTGATTTCCAAAGACAATAGTTTTTTTGTTTTTTTACATCCTAGTTGATGTGACACATATTTTTTACTCAATCAATTGTGCTTATGCTCAGAGCTCAAATATAATGATAGAAAGGAACTGAGACACTCCAAAGGCCACATCGTGAAGTGGATATGGTAACTGAAGGTTGAGAAAAAGTGAAACTCTCTGCCATACTGTTGTTGGCTCCTTTTGTGAAACAATAAAGTCTGCCTCAGTGCACAGAGTGTGAGGACTGTTGTGATAGGATTCATCAAACAGGAGCAACATTACATAATAAAGACGTATCCTGTTAGATCAGAGATTTATCTGCTTAGATAATCAAACAAAATACACCGAAAATCATGATAATGATTAAAAAACCATTATGATTAGGAAAATATAATAACCAGTGCAACCACAAATGCCTTATTCTAATATATCAAATACATAATTCTTCTGTAGAACAGATGACCTCCCAAAGTCACATTCCCACTGATATGTCCATGATTCAGTGGCAGCTCCACTCACTCAGTGTTTTCCATGTGAAAGGCACACAATGGGCCAATCTCAGAGCTGCCTGCCCTCCTGAGTGACACTCCAATCAGACGCCCTGACGTGAGTCAGCCTGTCCGGTTATCTGCCAAGGGATCTGCTGCTGCTGCCTGGGCCTCTCTCTCTCTTCTCTCTTCTCTCTCTCTCTCTCCCCCCCCCCCTCTCTCTCTCTCTTCTCTCTTCCTCTCTCTCTCTCTCTCGCCCCCCCTCTGTCTCTTTCTGGGCCTCTCTCTCTCTTCTCTCTTCTCTCTTTCTCTCTTTCTCTCTTCTCTCTTTCTCTCTCTCTCTCTCTCTCTCTCCCCCCCCCCCCTCTGTCTCTTTCTGGGCCTCTCTCTCTCTCTCTGTGTATTTCGCAGTCTCTCTTTCTCACTCACTCGCATGCATGCACGCATACACACACACACACACACACTTCCTCAATGAGTTTCTTTCTCAGCCAGAAGTGGGTTTAATGTGCCTCTGTCAGCTAATGGCTTTCACTGGTGAGCACTGATGTGAAAGCTCCAGCAGGAGTGAAACCAAAAACATGACATCATATTTGCGGCGACCCCCATCTAGATTCTAGCATAGTGTTGATACATCCCTGCCTCCCGTCCCAGCCATATAAGGTTAAGATGGTTTTAATTCAATTGTAAGTGCTCAGTTGTTAATGTTAGTAAGGTTCTGGGCTTTTACTATTAAATTAATGTTTGAGCTGGGTCCAGATAAGCTTAATCCGGCCCTTTTTAATTATTGTCCCCATTGTTTTAGCCTGACAGCTTGTTTTCTGTGTGCTTGTGTGGCGATGCGTTAAAATGGTCCTTTCATATGGAGAGTAGCAAAGCTCATCACCAAGTGATTGCTGTGGTAGTTTTGCCATTCAGTTCTTGTGCAAACGGAGCTGTTCGTTATAGGTTTTAAACACAGGATAGTGTGGATACACAGTAAACCCACTACTGTTTTGTAGTATATATAACGGATGTCATGAAATGCTGACTGTAATACACAGATACTAACATGTGCACCTCCAAAAAGCACATTGACTCAAACTATTATTTTCCCTTTATAGTAAAGCTAGAATCCTTAGTTGCTACATCCATTTTTCAACATATAAATGAATGATTTACAATGCATTTGGAAAGTACTAAGATCCCTTGACTCAGACCCCTAGCCTTATTCTGAAATGAATTAAATAGTTTTTTCCCCCTCATCAATCTACACACAATACTCCATAACGAAAAAGCAAAAACATGTTTAATTTTTTTTTGTGCAAATGTATAAAAAAACGGAAATATCACATTTACATAAGTATTCAGAACCTTTACTCTGTACTTTGTTGAAGCACCTTTGGCAGCGATTACAGGCTCGAGTCTTCTTGGGTATGACACTACAAGCTTGGCACACCTGTATTTGGGGAGTTTCTTCCATTCTTCTCTGCAGATCCTCTCAAGCTCTGTCAGTTTCTATAGGGTGAGTCGCTGCACAGCTATTTTCAGGTCTCTCCAGAGATGTTTGAACGGGTTCAAGTCCGGGCTCTGGCTGGGCCACTTAAGGACATTCAGAGACTTGTCCCGAAGCCATTCCTGCGTTGTCTTGGCTGTGTGCTTAGGGTCATTGTCTTGTTGGAAGGTGAACCTTTGCCCCAGTCTGAGGTCCTGAGTGCTCTGGAGCAGGTTTTCATCAAGGATCTCTCTGTACTTAGCTCCGTTCATCTTGACCCTGACTAGTCTCCCAGTCCCTGCTGCTGAAAAACATCCCCACAGCATGATGCTGCCACCACCGTGCTTCACCGTAGGGATGGTGCCAGGTTTCCTCCATACGTGACGCTTGGCATTCAGACCAAAGAGTTCAATCTTGGTTTTATCAAATCAGAGAATCTTGTTTCTCAAGGTCTGAGAGTCCTTTAAACCTGTTTTCCCTTTGTCATTATGGGGTGCTGTGTGTAGATTAATGAGGGAAAACAATGATTTAATCAATTTTAGAATAAGGCTGTAACGTAACAAAGTTCAGAGGTCTGAATACTTTCAGAATGCACTGTAAACCCATTGATTCTTGCAAATATATAACTTAAATGCCTCATGAGCTTAGTTCATCCCAAAATACAACTGCTTCTTCACCGTGCTTCTACACCTGCATTGCTTGCTGTTTGGGGTTTTAGGCTGGGTTTCTGTACAGCACTTTCAGATATCAGCTGATGTAAGAAGGGATATATAAATAAATTTGATTTGATTTGATAACCTTGTTAGACTCCAATGTTTGTAAACAAAGTAAATGCAAACAAACACTGTATAGACTCAAAACATGGTTAAAACTTTTTATATCGTCAGTCCTTGAATACATACAGTACCAGTCAAAAGTTTGGACACACCTACTCATTCAAGGGTTTTTCTTTATTTTTACTATTTTCTACACTGTAGAATAATAGTGAAGACATCAAAACTATTAAATAATACATATGGAATCATGTAGTAACCATAAAAGTGTTAAACAAATCAAAATATTTTTTAGATTTGAGATTTTTCAAAGTAGTCACCCTTTGCTTTGATGGCAGCTTTGCACTCTCTTGGCATTCTCTCAACCAGCTTCACATGGAATGCTATTCTAACAGTCTTGAAGTAGTTGCCACATATGCTGAGCACTTGTTGGCTGCTTTTCCTTCACTCTACAGTCCAATTCATCACAAACCATCTCAATTGGGTTGAGGTCGGGGTGATTGTGTAGGCCAGGTCACCTGATGCAGCACTCCATCACTCTCCTTCTTGGTCAAATAGCCCTCACACAGCCTGGAGGTGTGTTGGGTCATTGTCCTGTTGAAAAACAAATTATAGTTCCACTAAGCGCAAACCAGATGGGATGGCGTATTGCTGCAGAATGCTGTGGTAGCCATGCTGGTTAAGTGTGCCTTGAATTCTAAATAAATCACAGACAGTGTCACCAGCAAAGCACCCCCACACCATCACACTTCCTCCTCCATGCTTCACGGTGGGAACCACGCATACGGAGATCATTTGTTCACCTACTCTGTGTGTCACAAAGACACGGCGGTAGAAACCAAAAATCTCAAATTTGGACTTATCAGACCAAAGGACAGATTTCCACTGGTCTAATGTCCATTGCTCGTGTTTCTTGGCAATCTCTTTTTTTATTGGTGTCCTTTAGTAGTTGTTTCTTTGCAACAATTCAACCATGAAGGCCTGATTCACGAAGTCTCCTCTGGACAGTTGATGTTGAGATGTGTCTGTTTCTTGAACTCTGTGAAGCATTTATTTGGGCTGCAATTTATGAGGTGCAGTTAACTCTAATGAAATTATCCTCTGCAGAAGAGGTAACTCTGGGTCTTCCTTTCCTGTGGCGGTCCTCATGAGAGCCAGTTTCATCATAACGCTTGATGGCTTTTGCGACTGCAATTGAAGAAACTTTCAAAGTACTTGAAATGTTCTGGATTGACTGACCTTCATGTCTTAAAGTAATGATGGACTGTCATTTCTCTTTGCTTATTTGAGCTGTTTTTGCCATAATATAGACTTGGTCTTTTACCAAATAGGGATATCTTCTGTATACCACCCCTCACAACATAACTGATTGGCTCAAATGCAATAAGAAGGAAAGTAATTCCACAAATTAAGTTTTAACAAGGCACACATGTTCATTGAAATGCATTCCAGGTGACTACCTCATGAAGCTGGTTGTGAGAATGCCAAGAGTGTGCAACGCTGTCATCAAGGGAAAGTGTGGCTACTTTGAAGAATATCAAATATAAAAAATATTTTGATTTGAACACTTTTTTTGGGTTACTACATGATTCCATCTGTGTTATTTCATAATTGTGATGTCTTCACTATTATTCTACAATGTAGAAAACAGTAAAAATAAAGAGAAATCCTTGAATGAGTAAGTGTGTCCAAACTTTTGACTGGTACTGTAGGTCTCGCTTTGAATTTTAGAGTAGTCGCATTTCTCCAGGCCCATCCTTCAGCTTTTTACCAAAACACAGGCGGGCTGACCCTTTGTTATTGTTTCAATTAAGGTTTCCAGCTTTAATATTTTTTAGAAGGGAAAGACAGGTTTTTATTTCCATGTAACCAAGACTTGGTGAGAATAGATCTGCCTCAAAAGGGTTGAGTTAAAAGCAGCACACAAGTGGTGAAAATGTGGGAACATTAGATTTCCTTTGATGTCAGCAGTTGGCTGTATTAATGTGCAATAGATCACATCTGTTAAATGAATGTCCTGTCTCATGGAAACCAACCAACTACAATGTTGTTCCACTCGACTCGTCTCGTGGCAGATCTATTCTTACAAAGTCTTTCAGTTTGAGATCCTCTGAACATTCGAATGCCTTTCAAATGAGTCCCCTTTGTAAACAATGCAATAATTATATTTTCATTCATTCATTCAGAACAAGAGCAAGAAAATGAAGAAGAATAGTTATATTTTCATTCAAATGCTAATATCTCCAGTCCACACAAATGTAATTTACAGTTGTCTAGTGCAATGCAGCATAATACGCTAAACATAACATTGAGTAGTGATACACAGCCACATACCTGACCTTGGATGGCTCTGCCATATGTTACAAAGATCCATGGCAAGACTCCTTGGGGAAACACACTCATAATGAACGACTAAATATTTCAGTCTCGAAAGGGGTAAACTCAGGATATGTTAGCTAGCACATGATTGTGCTGACATTCCACTTTACCGTTCACTGTGGCTCTATAGAGGCCTGAGTAGTTTGTCACTATGTCTCTACAGTTGTCGTGGAAACAGAGGGGATCTTCACTGCCCATTCAAATTGTACTCTACTCTATCTTGCCAAAGAGATTACTCCCTGTTTCTACAGTCTGCAGCAATTCTGTATGCCCCCAAGTCCAAGTAGCATGCTAGGCTTTTACATTAGTATAGAGGGCACAGCATGTATAATTGAGTCTACTGCGGCACTAAATGCACTTGACGTGACACTCATTAACTCTGGGGCTAAGTGGAGAAACATTGAACACAATGGCAATAAGATTCATTACATCTGCCTGTATTCTGATGAGGCTTGCTGTAATGCAACGCTAGGTCCAGAATGAGCAGGCTACTTTGACTGTTCTGCCCTATTACAGCTGCTTATATGATTAAGTAACTTGCAGACTGTGCAAAATTATAGCTACTGTAAGCAATGGAGAGTCCTTCTGGTTTTAGGTTAGATGCTAAGCAAAGGAATAATGCACTGTGAGTTCTGGCCCACGAAAGGCTAAATTAATGTATTTGATGAATGTACCATTCGACCTTGGTATTTGTTCATCTTGGGTCTGCAGTTACAATGCTCGTTCACTTTATCTTGTGGGTTCCCCCTTCGCCTCCTCGCTGAAAGAACCAAAGCTCTGCTTTTGTCATTAGTCATAGTTCTACTGACAGAGAAGCAGAGTAGCCAAGTATTACATTCAACTAGCAGTTAGTTGAACCCCTCAGCCCTAATCCTGATGCAACATGTAATGTCCAGCAGAAGAATCTTCAGTAGCTCGCAATTCTGGTTTAGGGACTGCATTGCTATTGCTTCCCTGCTACCCTTTCTCTAACTATATACCTTTCAGAACATATCGCCCTACACGCCACCACAGCATACTACTGACGGAAAATGCAATACTCTTGCAGAATCATATTGCTTCATCTTTGGTGGCAATTCTGATTTAGGTACTGCATTGCTGCTACCCTTTCACCAATCTCAATAATTTTTGTAAAGACCCACCCTACTACAATGTCACAGCATAAATTGGGAGAGAAAGCTAAAAAAGTCTGCGTCAGCTTATTGATTGGAGTGCAGCAGTGTAGCATTGCTAAGAGTTAAATTCCCCAAACCATGTGAAATGTTCTGGCTTGAGCCACTCTGAGGGGCCAGGATGCTCTTCCTGCTGCCTGGCTGGATAGACTGAGACTGCAGTGGGACTCAGACTGCAGGGATACATGACTCCCTTGAATAACCTCCAAGTAAAACAAAGTGGAATTCCAGGGCGCGGCCTGCAGCCAGCAGAGAGAGAAAGAACGTTAGCTGTATTTACAGGAGTCGGGGCTATATGTATACAAGGAGCTTTTTGTGCTGTCAAAATGGCCGGCCGAGCTCCTCAGCCTGTGTGGTGTGCTGCAGACCCTGCCTGGAGACATACACACATGCACACATGAAATGACACATGCACGCACACACTCTCTCTCTCTCTCTGTCTCTCTCGTTCTACCTCTCATAGACCTGATGCTTATCATGGGCCAGCTATGGGCAGGAGAATGGAAATTAAGAGATTGTTTTTGTTTAGATTCTTCTTCGGTAGATGGAAGAGAAAGATCTCAACCAAACAATTAGACAGGGCTTGTTAGGGGCCTTTCCTGTTCAGACATGGCCTGCGTTCCAAATGGCACGCTATTCTCTATAGAGGGGCCCTGGTCAAAATGTGTGCAGCCCGTGGCTAAAGGGTAAATAAAGCAGCCCTAAACAAACATGTTGTTTTCACCATAACTCTTCAAGACAGAGCAGGAAATTTCAATAATGTGTAAACGATTTGTGTTTAGATGAGATCTATATCTTGGAATGCAGTGTGTTTTGTTCTAGTGCTGGGATTAAGCACCAAGCAGACACTGGCTCTTTCAGAGGAGGCATGCCATCCCACAGAAATAACTTTGTTCCGATTATGGTACCGACAAGACAATCCATATTTAAGGGCAATTGTGCTGCTTTTCTCGGTGAGTTAGTTCTTGGATATGTCTGCATCTGAAATGGCAACAATACCATGTATTGAAGTACACATTGGTTTGAAGAGCACACTCTTCATACCTAACTAAGGTATAACCAAATTGAATCAAAATGGGTTTAAACTCATTACCACTTAATTACCACTGGGTTTAAACTCATTATTTGTGAGTTATAACACAAGATACTGTAATTTGTATAAGTATGAATCAAAGAGCATGGTAGAGATGGCGATGATAATAGCCACACTGGCATGATGTACAGTATATTATTACTGCAAAGGTTTTTCCAACAGTTAAGCTGCATTGAGTCACTGTGAAATTAAATGGATCCAAACTGGATTGCGAAGACATGTTGAGGAACAAAAGTATTCTTAAACAATACCTAATGTACTCAATCTGTAACAGTCATTTGGAAGGATTAGAGTGCCATCTAGTGTTCAAAGTAGGCTATGTACCATCACCCTTTCTTACGCTGTCGTTTGATTTACACACTGTGCTTCACTAGTAAGAATTACATTATATTATGTTAAAGGGATTATACTAATCATCTAATTATCACTCTTATCTTGTAATTTATTACAGGGCAGATTTTGTTGTCACAGAATGGAATATCTTCATAATGAAGCTCTCGAACGATTGTCCGCCTCGAGATCAATATCGGAAATTTAGATAGAATACTCCATTTGTAAACAGATAAGTACACCATAATAATTCACTGTATTGCCAACTACAGTGATATTCAGGGGTTAAATTGGGAATCTGGAGTTGTGGGAGCCCTATTTGAAGAGGTTTAAGGGTTGAGCCAGGTCGGGGGGGCTACGGTCCTGTAGGTTTTCACTCCAACCCTAATCTAGCGCACTTGATTCGAATAAGTAGCTGGAATGAGGAAAGCAGAGGGTAGATTTGAATTTGAGTACGATGCAGATAAAAAATGAGATCGGGTGTCGAAAGAAGACTGGTGGCAAGAGCAAACAGATCAAGCCGTGCACCAGACCGAGTTCTGGAAGTGAATGATTGCGAGTTAAGTGAGGTGAAAGGTGTGGTGAAGAGCTTGAAGCCTGAGAGTGGCATCAATCGAATGGCTGTTGCGCAGTTTGGATGCTGGAATTATTTTAGAGTGGCATGGATGAACATGGGCAGGTAGCCTACAGGAGACTTTTGAAGTAGCCTAATCAAATTAAAACATTCTGATTAGTTGTGTTTATGCCACACACAAAAGGTAATACATTTTTTTTTAAAGTAAAATGACAAATACTTAGGCTATATTGAAGCATTGGGTTCTAGGTTCGAGAAATAGCAGTTTGCATTAGAAAGGAGGCAAAACGCGTTAAGCTTTTCTGAATAACTGGGCCTGCTGGGAACATAGGCCTATGTGAACGATGTGGGAGAATGATGATCGACAACAGACAGCACATCAGTATCAGAAGTAAAAATACAGTCTGGCCTGGTACTGTGCCTTTCTGTAATCTGTCGAGAGTAGACCCACAACTGATCCAAATGGAATGAATGCAATAATAGGGATTTTGTGCCATTATTCAAATGACATTTTCACTGCAGTTTACAGTCTTTTGTACTCACTTGAAAACACGAATGCAATTATTCATTGGATTGTGGTGTTGTAGGATAATTTGATTGTCCCTAAACAAGATCAATAGGGGAGCTTTTTGAGCTGTGGGTCTTCACTGTTCTTTCATGCATAATGATGCACCTGGCCTCTCCGCTGTTTATCAGCTATTCCTCTATCTTGTGAATTTATACATATATTTTTAATAATGATGAATTCCAATGCGCATTTGAAGATATTAGAACAGCAAAATCACGAGTCCATGTCAATCTACTATCCATCATAGTAGAAATGTTTACCTATTCTATTGGTCACACTGTAAAACATTTCCTGTCAAATTTACAGTAACTAACTGGCAGAAGTTGGCCAATAAGTTACTGTTCTTTATTTTTCCAGTACATTTACTGTAATCCATTTTATGGTAATCCATTTTACGGTACCAACATTTTTACTGTAATCTAATTTACAGTATATTAGTGGAAGCGTCATATTACCCAGTGTTCTTTGTCAGTTTTAATTGTTGGTCATTTAGCGGCACTCTGGTCCTTAGCAACTTACAATCAGGGCATTTAACCAAGGTTGATTAAAAAAAAACATTTCACAGTCATAGCAAGTAAAACCTTTACTGAAAATGTTTGTTGAAGTTAAAGATGTATTGGCCTTTAAAAGAATTGTAATTACAACAAGATATCTTATGATATGTCTCTGACTATCTCTGGATAGTGCCAATACAATACTAAGATATTTTCACGGTATCTTGATGCCAGAGCAATGAAACAAACTATAATACAGTGGGGCGGCAGGTAACCAAGTTTTTAGAGTGTTGGACCAGTAACCGAAAGGTTTCTGGATCGAATCCCTTAGCTGACAAGGCAGCTAAAAATCTGTTGTTCTGCCCCTGAACAAGGCAGTTAACTCACTGTTCCCCGGTAGGCTGTCATTGTAAATAAGAATTTGTTCTTAATTTGTTCTTAACTGACTTGCCTAGTTAAATAAAGGTTAAATTAAATAAAAAAATATATATAATAATTTAAAGTGACTATTAAACTGTAAGAAAATTATTTCTAGTATTTTACTGTAATTACAAGGGATTAGAGCAAGTAGGTTGGCTATAGGTATTTGCATATTAACACATATTAATGAATACTAGATGTTTTATATCACTTGCACTTCTAGAGGCCTTAACAAAGGCTTCCAAACTGGCCGTGATTACAAGGCAAAACCCATCAAATGGACATAGGTAAATATTCAACCATTAAAAGGTTTAAGACCCGCTACCACACTGATCTATTCCCTATATACATTTAATTTTTAGCAAACTATTACCCCATATCACTTAAATTGGTATAGCCACTTACAAGGCACGCCTTAAAATATGTTAATGAGCCAGCGATTCTCCTCCCACAGTATTAAAAAATATATAGTATGTGCAGTAAATATAGAAAAACAGCAATACAGTACTTTAGTGTTGAATTGTATTGAAAATAAAATCAGCAATTTCCAATAGTGAATATTTAACTATACACTGAGTATACAAAACATTAAGAACACCTGCTCTTTCCATGACATAGACTGACCAGGTGAATCCAGGTGAAAGATATGATCCCTTATTGATGTCACTTATTAATGTTATATCCACTTCAGTCAGTGTATATGAAGGGGAGCAGACTGGTTAAAGAAGGATTTTCAAGTCTTGAAACAATTGAGACATTGTGTATTCAGCGGGTGAATGGGCAAGACAAAAGATTTAAGTGGCTTTGAACAGGGTATGGTAGTAGTTGCCATGTACACTGGTTTGTGTCAAGAAATGCAACGCTGCTGGGAAGTGTGGGAAGCATTGGAATCAACATGGGTCAGCATCCCTGTGGAACGCTTTCGTCACCTTGTAGAGTCCATGGCCCACTAGTGTTCAAAAGGTTGTTGGTGCTCCAAAAATGTAGTATGGTACTGTATTCTGAATTACAGTAAATTACTGGCAGTAATTGGCCAGTAAGTTACTGTACAGTTTCATAACAAGGTTTCGGTGAGGTTTAACGGCGGTTGCATTATCGCTCCCAACTGAACTATAGTATAAATCCATTACACTTTATGATACAAAATGGGAAAAGGGAAAAATACCTTACCAACTAACCCTACACTCATTAAAACCCATCACCTTATTCCACTACATTAACCCTATCTGATTCTACCCCAGGCCAACAGCCTGAGAGGACAGGACAGTACCACTCAACACACCCTGTATTTCTTCTGAAGTCAAATCTCGTATGCCCAAATACTTCTCTGCAGCTGCCACCTAAACATCTATTTTCTGTGACTAACATTCCAACTTTGCGGTACAGTTGATAACCATTGCTATGAACGCTAATAAGCCAACCTACTGAAACAGGTATCCCTCTATCCCGCTGTCCTGGCACTGATCTAGTATTCACAGGGATCATCTCAGAATCCCTCACCCTTTATGCACCCTCCTCTACTTTCTTCACTGCCTCAGCATAAGACATCTTCTGCACTACTCTGACCCTGGCCACCTCAACCTGCCTCTCGCAACAGACACCTCCGATTCCCAGCAACATGGACACCCCTACAGTTGACATAGACATTTTTCCACCGAAACGACACATTTCTCTGTCCTCCTGCACACTTACCACATCTTGGAATCTCCCTCCTACACACTGCTTCAACATGCCCATAAACGTTGCATCTGAAACAGCTCAGTGGATTCGGCACAAACACGATAACTGATATATCCTAACATGACCTTGTTGGGTAAAGACTAAAGACTCTGACTCAAAACTCAAAAGGACTGATAGTGACTCCTCTGTTTCACCACGCTCACCACTGAGTTTGCGTCGCACCAAACAGCGGGCGTCACAAACAACAGGACTCTTCAACTTCAATTGCTCCACCTCCACCTCCACACTTAACGCTACCCTAGAAATCCCTCCTTTCAATTTCAACTTCAGGCTACCTTCACCGACTCAACAGCACCCACCATCTTTTCCACCTAACCTGAAACCACCCATGGATCAGCCAAAATCTCACTCCCACTGGACCAAACGTATCTTTATCATAACCATGTCCATCAATGCAAGGCTCGGGCTCTGAGCTCCTCACAACACCTTCTACCCCTTCCATTTCACCTCCAGAACTCAAACTGCCGTCAGGCTCACTCTGTTTGAACTTGACCCCAATCTTCCTCAACATACCTTCTCCCTTGTTATTGCTAGCTTCAACAGATTCAAACCTATCCTCTGCCTCCCTCAGTATTTTCAATCTCCTTCCTCTTTCCCTCCAATCCTCCTCCTTTAACCAATTACCTTACTCCTTTTGAAAATATTAAACTTTTTCAAGCCAAAATCTTTTTAGTCTCCTTGAGAGACATGCTAAGCCCTTGAGAGACATGGTAAGTCCCTCCGCTTCTGAACTCTTTCTAGTTCTAACGTCATCTTCGTATGATTCCTAAACTACAGTATATTACTGTATTCTGTGGGTACAGCATTCTAACTCATGGGTGCAACAAATACAGCCTCTTAAAATATGTTCATGAGTCAGAGACTCTTTCCACGCCCACAACATTTTCCTACAATGGAGCATAATTAATACTGTAAAGCACAATTATGGTATTTTACTGTGCATTCTACAGTAATCTAATGTATTCAGTTTATACACTATCATGCTGTTGATCAATACTGTAAGTTGCTGATACAATTACAAAAACAGCTAACAGTGCAGCTTGTCGTTCTGTGCAAAAAAGAAATAGCCTAGTCCAAACAAACTCTCGGACAGTTGTGGGACGATAGATCCCAAATTCACACAACCAGTAGGCCTAGACTACATTCGATAAAGCAATGAGGCTGATGCAACAGATTAGAACGTTTACCTTGACATTTTTATAAACGATTTATTCACGTTATAAGCTCAGCAATGTGCACAATGCAGTAAGCTACGCACGAATGTTTGTTCCATAATGCAATTAGAGAGAAAAGACTTTGTCAAAAGTGCACTGCACATGCGAGCGGTTTCATGAGAGGGAGATGAAAATATCCCTTAGAAATTTAGAAAGAGTGGAGATATAAAGATGCAACTACTAGCATGGGTTGCTAATATGACTAGGATTGTGCCTTTTGGATAATGGACAAAGAAAGTTAATTTGAAAGCCAATAGAATATTTAGAGAAACAGGCTGGCTACTGGTTTCAATGGCATAGGGAAGTCTTTATAAAATAATTGCCTCCATGTTTGATCATATTTTGTTTAGGCTACTTTGAAGAAAGTCAAAACAGGCAGACAAAAAATCCAAATTGTATCCGTAAAGTTCATAGAAACATGTCAAACGATGTTTAGATTCAATCCTCAGGTTGTTTTTAGCCTAAATAATAGATAATATTTCAACCGGACAATAACGTTGTTAATATAAAAGGTTAACAAGAAAGGCACTCTCTCGGTCGCGTGCATGAAAAAGCTCTGTGACACTTTAGGGTCCACTCATTCAGACTGCTCTTACTTCCTCATTTTTCAGAATACAAGCCTGAAACAATTTCTAAAGACTGTTGAAATCTAGTGGAAGGCATAGGAACTGCAATTTGAGTCCTAAGTCAATGGACACTGTAATGGCATTGAATAGAACACTACAAAACCAAAAGAAAACTACTTCCCGAATGGATTTTTCTCAGGTTTTCGCCTGCCAAATTAGTTCTGTTATACTCACAGACACTATTTTAACAGTTTTGGAAACTTTAGAGTGTTTTCTATCCAAATCTACCAGTTATATGCATATCATATCTTCTGGGCCCGAGAAGCAGGCAGTTTAATTTGGGCATGCTTTTCATCCAAAATTCCGAATGCTGCCCCCTACCCTAGAGAAGTTTAAACTAGGCTTTGTATCTATGTTGTGCGGGTGTGATAAATAAGAATCATAACGACTAACGAAAATACATATGGGCAAATTTAATTCCGCTAAATTATGCAAATTAACCCGTAGACCGATAAACATGACCGGTCAAATGCCTTTACATCTACTGGTATTTTCATCAATGAATAAGCTAAAAGCATTATTTTACAGCGGGATTTGTTTCTTCTCGTGGACAATTGGCCGTGGCAATTATGTTTTCTCTTTAAAAAAATATATTGGCCAGGAGCCAGCTATTACCGGCTATTGGAAACCCTGCACTATTGTCACTATGGATAGACAGTTGACTGGTAGACTATATTGACCTGTGGTATAGTAAGCGCGCTGAAAAGCGTAGTGCACAAGGGAAGTACCAAAACACCTTGATAGGGAAAGCACATGCAAGCAGATGAGGACATTATAGTAAAACCTGCAAAATGGGGTAAGTAAAAAAGGTGCAGGAGCTAGGCTATTGGTAGCTCTGGCTCAACACTGGTTACATTCCCAGAAATGTTGTGGGTTCTTAAACCATTCTCGGTAAATCAACCTTTTATTGAATTTGGTTTTATCTGAATCATATGACAGTTATTTCTAGGGTGTGTAATTGAAGAGTTTGCCAGAGAAAATGTGACTGGGGTAAGGAAAAAACAAGTCCCAGACAGGTCATTGGATAGTCAGTGTATGGGTATCCTTAGTCATATCAACCATCAAAGCATAACACTGTTATGATTGTGT
Organism: Salvelinus namaycush; assembly: GCF_016432855.1. Lineage (NCBI taxonomy): Eukaryota > Metazoa > Chordata > Actinopteri > Salmoniformes > Salmonidae > Salvelinus > Salvelinus namaycush. The sequence continues at coordinate 33,275,551 of NC_052321.1, forward strand.
GTGTGTGTGTGTGGGGGGGGGGGGGGGGGGCGCGTATGCGTGTGTCTGTGCACCTAGCTACAGTATGATTAGCATACATTGTGGAAATTGCTGCTAAAGTAGGAGCACAACGCCAGAGATGGAAACTCGAGTCTGAGACTCAGACTCAAGTCGCACTTAAGTCGCAAAGAACATTACTTGCGACTTGACTTAGACTCGTGATCAATTGACTTGAGGCTTGACTTGGACTCTAGATGAGAGACTCGTGAACAGTTCAAGTCAGTACTGGGATAAGTTTTTGTTATGTCAATTATATAATTATGACAGTGTCTGGCAACTAACTTGTCCAAAAAAGAACGTAGGAAATGTCTGTTTATTTTTGTTATATTTTTTAAGCAGACATGGTTTCACATTGACTGTTGACCTAGTGAAGCGTCTTAGTAAACTTAAAGAACAATAATAGGTTATAGGACTAGTCTAGGTGGAATTATTAAAAAGGAAAAATATTTATTACATTTTTCTGGCCACTATGATGAAAAAATAAGTTTCTGAAGAGGTTTGTGCCCTCCGAAATGCAGTAAAAAAAATTGTGCCTATGACATACGAGAAGGTAGACATCTGACTAGTGCCCTGTGGGAATCTATGGAAATCTTATGTCAGAGAGCAGTTAACTTTAGCTTTAAGTTATTAACAAGCTAAAATGTTAAACTTTTTTAAGTGTGGTGGTTGCTCCAAATCGTATGGACACAGAGTGTTTAGATTCCCGAGCACAACTTTTCAGGCTTGGGTGAGATTGGTGCAGGTGAAGAGGCTTGACTTCACTGCTGCCTCTGTGCAGCCCAAACACTCCGTGGTGTGTGTGGCGCACATTTCACGAATGAAGACTATGTGGCTAGTGACATGATTGAGTACAACATAGCATTCAGGACCAAGGATCGGTGCTACCTCATGATAGGGGTGCTCTGTCTGCACTCTTGTCCATCGTATGAAAGGACGCTTTGACCAGTGTTGCGAAAACTAACGTTATGAGATGAGGCATGTACAGTTGAAGTCAGAAGTTTACATACACTTAGGTTGGAGTCATTAAAATTCGTTTTTCAACCACTCCACAAATTTCTTGTTAATAAACTATAGTTTTGGCAAGTCGGTTAGGACATCTACTTTGTGCATGACACAATAAATATTTCCAACAATTGTTTACAGACAGATTGTCACGTTCCTGACCTTATTTTCCTTTGTTTAGCTTTGTTTAGTTGGTCAGGACGTGAGCTGGGTGGGCAGTCTATGTTATGTGTTTCTATGTTTAGGATCATTGGTAATTAGCCTGATATGGTTCTCAATCAGGGGCAGGTGTTTTACGTTTCCTCTGATTGAGAACCATATTGAGGTAGGCTGTTCACACCGTTTGTTTGTGGGTGATTGTCTTCCGTGTCAGTGTTTGTACCACACGGGACTGTTTCGTTTGTCTAGTCTGTTCCTGTTCGTGCGTTCTTCGTTATATGTAAGTTCTCATGTTCAGGTCGGTCTACGTCGTTTGTTATTTTGTAATTTATCAAGTGTGTTTCGTGTTCGTCTTGTTTCAATAAAATCTCATTATGTATTCCACAAAAGCTGCGTTTTGGTCCGATCCCTGCTCCTCCTCAGACGAGGAGGAGAACAATCGTTAAACAGATTATTTCACTTATAATTCACTGTATCACAATTCCAGTGGGTCAGAAGTTTACATACACTAAGTTGACTGCCTTTAAACAGCTTGGAAAATTCCAGAAAATTATGTCATGGCTTTAGGCTATTTGACATCATTTGAGTCAATTAGAGGTGTACCTGTGGATGTATTTCAAGGCCTACCTTCAAACTCAGTGCCTCTTTGCTTGACATCATGGGAAAATCAAAAGAAATCAGCCAAGACCTCAGAAAAAAAATTGTAGACCTCCACAAGTCTGGTTCATCCTTGGGAACAATTTCCAAACACCTGAAGGTACCACGTTCATCTGTACAAACAATAGTACGCAAGCATAAACACCATGGGACCACGCAGCCGTCATACCACTCAGGAAGGAGACGCGTTCTGTCTCCTAGAGATGAACGTACTTTGGTGCGAAAAGCACAAATCAATCCCAGAACAACAGCAAAGGACCTTGTGAAGATGCTGGAGGAAACAGGTACAAAAGTATCTATATCCACAGTCAAACGAGTCCTATATCGACATAACCTGAAAGGCTGTTCAGCAAGGAAGAAGCCACTGCTCCAAAACCGCCATAAAAAATCCAGACTATGGTTTGCAACCACGCATGGGGACAAAGATTGCAATTTTTGGAGAAATGTCCTCTGGTCTGATGAAACAAAAATACAACTGTTTGGCCATAATGACCATTGTTATGTTTGGAGGAAAAAGGGTGATGCCTGCAAGCCGAAGAACACCATCCCAACCGTGAAGCACGGGGGTTGCAGCATCATGTTGTGGGGGTGCTTTGCTGCAGGAGGGACTGGTGCACTTCACAAAATAGATGGCATCATGAGGCAGGAAAATTATGTGGATATATTGAAGCAACATCTCAAGACATCAGTCAGGAAGTTAAAGCTTGGTCGCAAATGGGTCTTCCAAATGGACAATGACCCCAAGCATACTTCCAAAGTTGTGGCGAAATGGCTTAAGGACAACAAGGTCAAGGTATTGGAGTGGCCATCACAAAGCCCTGACCTCAGTCCCATAGAAAATGTGTGGTCAGAAATGAAAAAGCGTATGCGAGCAAGGCCTACAGACCTGACTCAGTTACACCAGCTCTGTCAGGAGGAAGGGGCCAAAATTCACCCAATTTATTGTGGGAAGCTTGTGGAAGTCTACCCGAAATGTTTGACCCAAGTTAAACAATTTAAAGGCAATGCTACCAAATACTAATTGAGTGTATGTAAACTTCTGACCCACTGGGAATGTGATGAAAGAAATAAAAGCTGAAATAAATCATTTTCTCTACTATTACTCTGACATTTCACATTCTTAAAATAAAATGGTGATCATAACTGACCTAAGACAGGACATTTTTACTAGGATTAAATGTCAGGAATTGTGAAAAACTGAGTTTAAATGTATTTGGCTAAGGTGTATTTCAACTGTATTTCAACCGACTTCAACTGTATGTTGTGAAATTGCCTGTGAGTGAGTACAGTGCTACCTACCTAACCTTCTTGGTAGTTAAGAAAGTTTAGCTCGTTTGCCACCAGCTAAAGTTAGACAATCTTGGAACCCATCATCGGGGAAATTTCACATTTTGTCCCAGTTTTCTAGACTAGATTATAATTGACTGTTAATGAATAATGTTAACTGCGAGCTAGGTACAGTAACACATGATAACGTTAGCCTATGTGCACTGTTGCTAAATTACCTAACGTTAGCTAAATAGATCCAACTACCTAGGCATCTAGGGGTGGTTGACTAACATCTAACAACTAGATAGCTGCTTACAAGAACCTGCAGTATAATGCCAGTGGCAAAAAACGAAATGCTGTTTGCAAAACTTGTGGAATTAACGTTAAAGATGCTGGCGCAACTACATCTAATTTCATCCAACATTTGAAAACTCACCGCGAAAGGTCAATTAGGCTAGCTAGCTAACAACGTTACAATGTTGTTAGACTAATAGTAGCCTGTTTGATATAGCTAGCTTTCTTGTGTGTCATATTTTAGCTAACTGGAAATGTATTACTGTGGAATATTTCTTGAAAGGTTAAGAGGTGGGTTGTCAGAGAGCTAGGCCTATTTATTAGCAGAGATTATTAAATGACATCTCTGCGATATGCATATCACTCTGAGATGTAATATACTTTCTGTTGTAGCCTGATCCTAGGAAGTAACTTAGTATAAAATGAGAGTTCGAAGCATGCAACTTCTTTCTGCTGAAAAATCCCATAGACCATATATATTCGTTTGTGTCCTTGTACTTCCATGTCAAGTCAGCAACAACTTTCCACCATGTTGTTCATCTGCAGGTTCACTGAATTCTGCTAAGCAAAGGTGGCCAGCCCAGGGACAGAAGGACAGAGCAGCATTGACTCATTCTTGACCACCACAGGTGTCCATGTGTACAGCCAGGGCCACCCCAGGCAGAAGACCATAACAGAGGCTATACTCCAATACCTGATCATTTCCTGCAACCTGCCTATGTCCTTAGTGGACAACCCTCACTTTAGGCATTTCATGTCAGTGGTAAATGACAAATATAGAGGCCCACAGGACCAGGCGCCTGCATGACTTAACACTGAACAAAGAGGCTACAATCAAAAGTGCCCTAGGGAAGACAGAATCAGTGTCTGTCACTAGATATATGGACTGACAGCACCATGAGGGGCTTCATAGGAGTAACGGCCCATTACATGGCCATGGAAGAGAAAAAAACTCCCAGACTGGGATCAGTTCTGTTGAGCTGTGATAGATTCACAGGGTCACACACTGGGGAAAGGATCAGTGATACATTTGAAGTAATATGTGTTAATTTTGGCATAAAACATCAATTAGATTATATCATATGTGATAATGCTGTAAATATGAAAAAGGCCTTCACATTTTTTCCCCCCAAAGCAAGCAATGAATGATGATGTGGATAACCCCAGCCTATGGGAAGAATTTGGTGAAGAGTACATTGCTGATGTTGAAGCTATCCTAACCAACTGCAGGCAGCAGCGCTTACAGTGCTTTGCCCATTCATTACAACTGATGATTAGAGATGGACAAAAGGAAACAAATAACATAAACAGTGTGATGGCTAAGGTAACTAAACTGTTCAGCTTACTAAATACTACCTGTGGTCTGCAAGAAGCATTTGAAGCTGAGTTCGGAGCCAATCGTAGTATCCCTGCTGCTGTGTCTACCAGATGGAATTCCATCCTCCGGCTTGTTAAAGCAGTCACCAATCTGAATCAACAAAGATTCAATACTCTACTTGAGGCCCAAGGACACAATGAGCTCTGCTTATCACCAAGGGAATGGAGACAGCTATTGGATCTAGTGGACATTTTGGACCCTTTTGTCCAGGCCTCCGACCTTACTCAGGGGGAGAAAGTGGTGACTCAATGCTGCCCTTCCTTGTGTACCGTCACTCAACTATCGTCTTCAAAGTATACTGAGCACAAGTCGTCACCTAGTCAGTCTAGTAAAAGCACTGCAGCGGTCACTCAAACGCCGATTCCAGGGGCTGTTTGTGAATGTCAGAACTGAGCACTCGGATGACAGGCAACAAAACCTCCATTTGGTGACAATGTATACATAATGGCTGCACTGCTGGACCCATCTTTCTGCCTGTTCTGGCTTGATCATTATGTCCTCATACCACATGAAGATAAAGCTGAATTGAAGGAGAGTCTGATTGGTAGGTACAATGCATTGCAACATGCAACATTTTCTATGTCACTTTTTTTATGTATAATGTATACTGTTATATTCTTGATCATATACATCATTTAATGATTTTTTTTGTCAGACCTTGTTTTGGCTGAGGCACGGAGAGTCACCGTTAAGGAGAGCAGTAGTGGTGAAGAAGAAGAACAACCACCTGCCAAAACCTCCAGAATGTTCTCTGGCTACCGCAACAAGATCAGCAAGAAGAAAGCAGACATAAAGTAATCTGTCAGAGCAGAGATTATTCACTACAATCAAGTATCTTCTGATGAAAATTAAGTTGATTGCTTGGATTTTTGGAGAATCCATGCAAAAGACTTTCCAAGGCTCAAGCATGTAGCAATGACAGGTTTGGCTGTGCCTGCCACCAGTGCCCCAGTGGAGAGAGTGTTTAGTCATGGAGGCCTCATCATGCACCCTCATAATGCCAGGCTCAGTGAAAGAACGCTGACAAACTTGATCTTTCTGAAATGTAACCTGTCTGCAACAGAAATATTCTATGTCTTAGGGCAAGGGGTGTAATTTGCTACTTGTAACAGGAAATTGTATTTCTGTTATTAAGTGTCCAGGTCAGTAAGTATATTTTAGGGATAAAGGTAATTACATTTGATATATAGGACACTTTATTAGTGCAGTTATTGAACAGCAGTTGTCAGTCATTTTGGTTGACGTTCTGTCACACCCTGATCTGTTTCAACTGTCCTTGTGATTGTCTCCACCCCCTCCAGGTGTCGCTTATTTTCCCCAGTGTATTTATCCCTGTGTTTCCTGTCTCTCTGTACCAGTTTGTCTTGTATGTTTGTCAAGTCAACCAGTGTGGGGTTTCCTGTACTCCTTTTTCTCTTCTTTATTCTTCCTGGTTTTGACCTTTGCCTGTTTTCTGGACTCCATTCCCACCTGTCTGACCATTCAGCCTAACTGCCCTTCGGTACCTACTGGACTCTGAACTGGTTTTGACCTTTTGCCTGTACACAACCATTCTCTTGCCTACCACTTTTTGGATTAATTAACATTTAAGACCTCAACCATCTGCCTCCTGTGTCTGCACCTGGGTCTTGCCTTGTGCCCTTATAACATTCATACTTGTCATTTATCTTCCATCACCTACAGATTTTCTGTTTGTGTGACAGAATGAAGTGAAATATAGACAATGTCTGCCAAAAAAATATTTTTTTCATATCTGGTACAATTAGTTGTATTAATGTAAACTGTCTACAATTTTACAGGAAATGTATTTTGATTTAAATAGTGCCTGATATTTTTTCTTTCATACAAGTATGGACTAATGAACAAGGGAGTCTCTTCAAATAATTGACAAGGTTTATAGACCTAACCCACAGCAGGCAGAAAGCCCTTGCTAAAAGGGGCTTTAGATTTGACTTGGACTCATCATTATGTGCTGGAGAGGCTGCGAAATAGCAAACAACTGTATGAAAGAATTATACAGTGTAAGAGACTCTTTTACCCATTTCAGACAGAATATGTATGTTACCTGCAAAAAAATACATGTTTATATGACCCCCTTTCAAACAGCCTCTTATTTACCACTTATTGCAAGTAGACCCCTTTTATACATATCAGTGGGTGACTGGCAAATTGGGAGGGGTGGGTGGTGTTGTTAAACCATGGGGGCTGTGTGCAGTTCAAATTGGTGAGATGTTAAACAATGGAAGTGTTAATGAATTTACCTGCAAAAAAGCTGAGAACTATTCCCACAGACCTGAAACCTGTATTTTGGTTACAGGGTCTGAAAAGACTAGGTCTTTTATTTTTCCATGTTTTTTACCCCCTATGCCTTTCAGATATACAAAAAAGCTGGTATAAAAATGCAGGCATGTTAAATTAGTGGGATTTTGGTCTGTGTATGAAAGTGTTTTTTGAAACTCCTATCAGATCAGTGGGTATTAATTTAAAGCTTCAAAGAATATGCTTATGTGTGGGTACAGTATGCGTTAGTTTTGCCTGCCACTCATGCACTGGGAAGAATAGCATGAATGCTGCAGGGGGGGGGGGGGGGGGGGGGGGGGGGGGTCCTGCATCATACAGTGTTTGATTCATCACCGGGCTCATTCTTAAAAGTAATATGAGAAGGGGGAACAGAATGTCAGACAAATCCTGTTTCTTGTTCCATCTTTGTTCCCTTGTGTTCTATCAATTCAGGTTATGACGTTGAGGATTGGTTTGAATTAAACCTGCCCATTCTGACAGGCCTGCTGTGGTTCATTGGTGATGCCTTGATAATGGTAAGGGATTAGCTGTAGGTTGCAATGTAGGTGGGTATAAACGTCACACCTAGTAACAAACATAAAGATCCTATAGATCACAATGCTAACAAACCTCACCCTGTATCCATGGTAAACACAGAACAAATCTGTCACTCGGAGTGGGTTGTTGTTTGACTTCTACAAACAAGGGACACATTAGAGAAGTCTGCTTGACAACATTCCTGCACCCACACCCACAAGCCATAGAAACGGAACGTTCTTTTCCCCCACCTACTGTATGCATTAGACCTTTGTGGTTGGAGCTGTCTGCAAACAGACCCTCCCAGAGGTGCAAACATGTGTACACATGGAAACTTTCCATGGAAACGTTTCCCTCATCATAACTAAAAAGTGAACAGATAACTAAGAATCTTACATTACCGTTATTTGATAGTTGTACAGTACAACTTGTACTATAAATACATAATTCTCAAATCAACACATGCAAACCTGTGTCATGTTGTTGTACGTACTTTTCATGCAGGTGGGAAAGTGGCTTCGTAGGGCAGGGATCATCAACTAGTTTCAGCCGCGGGACAATTATTTTCTTGAGAGGATGGTCAGGGCGTCAGAACTTAACTACAAATGATTTGTAGACTGCAAATTGGCCACAAGAAGCCCAAACAGATATAACATTTGACTAAAACATAAACATTTCAAACCTTGCTTACATTTGTATACGTCCACAGATATCTCTATGTTATGCGTGGGAATACTTTGGAACAGATTTCGAAAATTAAAATCACTTGGAGCTGATTTGCTGGTGTTTTTACAGTCTTGTATATACAACAATAAAAATCAAGAAATAAAACATTATTCCATTTTTTTGCACAGAAAACTTGTGGGGCCTCACCCGCGGTCCAAATTCGGCGTGCGGGCTGCCAGTTGGGGAACCCTGCATTAGGGTGTGGTCTCCCATATAGGGATTAGGGAAATAAAGGAGTGGCATTGGGGAAAAACCTGTATAAATACGCCCTGACACGCAGCATCACCATTTCTGGTATATGTCTGCCATATGAAGAGGGCAGCGCGGTGACATCAATGCACAACAGGTATGTCTAGGAATTCAGTGTTCACGTGTCAGTTCCTTGTATTCTAGCATGGAGATATTAATCTGCATTGATAGACTGATTTGTCCTGAGGACTGAGTTTGGAAAACACTGTTTAGAGTGTGGTAGGTACGGGACCAAAATGGCTGAGAAGTTTAGCCTCATGGTTCAATGTTGATGTGGAAATTGACCCACTATGCTATTTTCTTTGCACATATGTCATAATGCTGAGTACCTTTTAATCAGTGGCAATGCAGAATGGTATTTAACAAATGGTGCTTGGAGAGGTTTTAACAGACATGCCATTCATGTGTTGTGATGCCCTAACTTTCCATGTTGCACTGAACATTCCACTAAACTCTTAGCAGTTCTGACTGAATGATTGTTAGTCTGTCAACATCCTGTTGCTCTGGTTCATGTTTTTCTTTAATTGCAGTTCACATTAATCTGATGTAATGGTGACAGCCTGTTAGGAATCTAAGTGGAGTTGAGACTTCCCTTCTCTCATCCTCAATGTAATTGTTAGGCTACACTACGCACAGAATCCAGGAAGTAGGCTAATCTTGAAATGCATATTGACATGAATACCTTGGCTGGTTTACTTTTGAAATGAATTTAATGTGTGCAGGGGTGTTATGGCTCTCTGCTGAAATAAACATGGCACCTCATTTCAAATAAAATTGTATTTGTCATATGTGCTGAACACAACTGGTGTAGACCTTAGTGAGGTTTACTTACAAGCCCTTAACCAACAATGCTGTTAAGAAATAAGTGTAGTAACAAGTAATTAAAGAGCAGCAGTAAATTAACAATAGCTAGGCTACATACAGGGGGTACTGGTGCAGAGTTGGTGTGGGGGCACTGGTTAGCTGAGGTAAAATGGAGATTTAAAGTGACTATGCATAGATAATAGAGTAGCAGCGATGTTTAAAAAAAGGGGGGGGGGGTCAGGGGAGGCAATGTGACAAGTCTAGGTAACCAGATTTCCAGACTCAAACTAGGTCTGGTCTGACATGTGGGGTGAGGATAGGATGGGTCTTGGGTTGCAAAATGCTGGTAACCTTCCTAAAAATCCATGGTTTGAGAAGTCTTGGTTGGTGACTTCCCAGATGTCATGCTTATTGATGTAATTCCAGGAGTCTTCCAACCAGGATTTCTCAAGTGGTGGGGAAAAAAGAGAATTTGGGGGAAGTTACTGGAATTTTTCCACCCTTAGTGTCCCACTGTTTGTTATGGTCTGACATGAAGGCATTCTTACAATGCTGTACAGAAAGCAGTACTCCTTATCAGTAATGTATACACAGTGCACAAAACATTATGAATGCCTTCCTAATAGTTACACCCCTTATGCCCTTAGAACAGCCTCAATTTGTTGGGGGTATGGACTCCAAGGTGTTGCAAGTGTTCCACAGGGATGCTTCCCACAGTTGTCAATTTGGCTGAATGTCCTTTGGATGGTGGAACATTGCTACATGGGAAACTGAGTGTGGCAAAACCCAGCAGCATTGTAGTGCTTGACACTCAAACTGGTGTGCCTGGCACCTACTGTACCCCATTCAAAAGCACAAATATTTTCTTGCCCCTTTGTTTGTGCCATTCAGAGGGCAATCTTTTTTAGGGTGGAGCAGCTTTAATATTGCATATTGTGGCTTCTATCAATGTAATTGTCTGCATTTCCAAACCCCCATATAATTTTTTTAAATGTATAATCCTTGTCTCATGACTTAAATCCTCCTTTAGCCTGTCAACTCCCCTTCATCTACACTGAAGTGACTATAACAGGTGACATCAATAAGGATCATAGCTTTCACCTAGTAAGTTTATCATGCAAATCTTATGTACACAGTGTATCTGTCATAGCTATGTGAGACTGGTATGGTTACAAAGATTAAGGCTATGGCTAAAGTTTGTAATGTAAACTAACATTTAAGTGTACTTTCTCAAGACCTGTGGTTCCAGTATTTGAAACATACAATTCACATTTCTCACCCTCTTTTTCAGATAAAATGGATGTAAGTAGTTTTCTTAAATCTGTCATTTGTTTAGTGAAGGAATATCCATGCATTTTAAATAAATCAGGGAGGCATCTTGAAACATTAAACCAGTGCACATCACCAATCCTCTCATCCCCCTTCTTCCCCTTGCTCCCCTGTAGCTGTCAGATGCTCTGGGTGGTGGACCGGGCTTTCCAGGCCAGAACAACCAGCAGGGTGGTGGGGGCGTGTGGCCTGGTGGACAACCCAACCAACCAACATGGCCAGGACAGCCTGGTGTTCAACCGGCTTGGCCTGGTCAGCAGCAACCAGGCCAGCCCACCCCCATGTGGCCTGGACAACAACCAAACCCTTCCCAACCCTCATGGCCGGGGCAACAATATGGAGGTGGAGTACAGCCCAGCCAGCCAACCTGGCCCGGGCAACCAGGGGGAGGACCGCCCAGCCAGCCAACATGGCCAGGGCAGCCTAGCCAACCTACTGCTCCTCAACATCAATCACTGGTAAGGGAAGACGTTCAATCCTGAAGATATTGGTTATGATGATTTTGAAAAACCAAGAGCAACGTTCTTATGCTTCATTATTGTTGTGGCTGACAGCGATCAAGACCTCTACTCTGATATTTGTAAGCCTGTCTGAATGAAACGGCAGTTTTTTAAAATTGTTTTCTCTTCTCAATGGACCCATTTTATTTCCCCAACAGAAAGTGCCATATAATCAGAACCTGCCAAATGGATGCTATGACGACATGGTCATCACCATTAACGGGACAATTAACCACAATGCAAAAATGTCAGTATTCACATCAAAATATAGTTATAATTTAGGTGACTTGTGAATATCTCCATTGCAGTCATTTCCACATTATTATTCTGAATGTTACTATTTCAGTCTTGTAGCCAATTATAGGTACTTGATTGGCATACCCCCTTGACATGTTGCCTGCAAACCTCTTCTACTGTAGCCTGGGTACCAGTCTGGTGTAATCTTGTCATATCAAACATGTCTGGCATGACAAAAGGTTAAAATGATGGCACAAACCAATTTGGAACCAGGCTACCCTCAAGCAAAGGATCAAATATGGTGTCTTTTGTTTGTCAGAATGTGACTAATAAGTATCTACCTTGTGATGTAAAAAAGACAAATGGGAGGATTTGCATAGATAATCAAGCAGTGGCTAGTTAAAAAAAAAAAATAGTTGTGAAATTTAAATCAATGGTGTCTCTTTGAACAAGGTTGGCAGACGGTAGCCTAATCCCAACAGCATCTTGACACATTATTTATAATTCTCAACTGATTACATTGTCAGTCATGTAATGACAATGGGTGAGGTATGAACAAATGATATGAATTCAATGCCAGATAATACTTACCACAAATCACTAAAGTCAAGAGCACTAACCATGGCCACAGTCTCGGAGCCCATACATCACCATGGAAACATCAATGCTGATGAGATGGCTTGCACAGCACGCATTCCTCATAAAACATAATGCTGTTGTCTGACTTATAGACACTAGTTAAACGCATTTGTCTATCACAAAATCCTCGCTTCACCGTGTTATTTGCCTGGTCACAGATCTGATTGTGCGCTAAACTCCATTGGTCATTGTCAAGCCAAACTAAATTGTTTGACATGAAAATGAGACAGTTGTCATTATAGCACAGACTGGCACATAAGCTACCATGCTCTTTAATGTAAATGTCTGGGTAATCTTGACTAATGTTACTATCTCCTTTTAGGTTCACATTGAACCTGACCAAAGGGAATGACATTGCCATGCACATTAACCCTCGCTTTGATGACAAGGGCAAGAAAACGATTGTGAGGAACAGTCTGATTGGCAGTAAATGGGGCAAAGAGGAGAGAGGACACAACCACTTCCCCTTCACTCAGGGCCAGCCCTTTGAGGTGAGGGATCTACATTCCTGTTCACTTCATGTCAACCAATCAGTTCTGAAACTGATGTCCAGGGTCATTGAAAATGAGTTGTGCACTATAGGGAATAGGGTGCCATTTTGGACAGACTTGGACACCCCTATATTAGATTTTTTTTTCAGTTGTCATTTTAGGTTTATTTATGAATGTTGTATGATCAGTAGAGTGACATTAATTTCATATCAACAGTCTTTGATTTTGCATAATGAGTTTGTGGTCCTGTGTTTTTCCAGATGAAAATCATGTGCACTAACAACGAGTTCAGGGTGGCAGTGAATAGCTCGCACCTCCTGGAGTTCAAACACCGCATCCGTGACCTCGACTCAATCAAACACCTGGGTATCTACAATGACGTCACCCTCACGTCTGTGGAGATCGAAAACTTTAATATCTAGCAGGTTTGGTTCCAGCCATAGAAATAGAATGACTAGCATGGCCTAGCCTCAAGTTATTTATATGATTCCAAAGACTTCCCTTAATTGTCTTTAAACAGGAAAGTACAGTAGCTTGAATCACACGCTTTAAGCCACTAGGACTGTCACATTCTGTACTAGGCCGGTCTGTTCTCTGTTAAAACATATTTTGAAAAGTGAAATTCCTTTATGGCCAATTCATATACTTTGGTCTTCAAGTAATTTGTGTAAGCTGGTAATGTATAGACTGTATGCAATAAATGTGGTGGTAACAGATTTTTCTCCATGTAAAGACGATACAGGATTTGTCTTGAGTGATTGTATAATGCATCCCACTAGGTGGCAGAGTTGATACATAAATGTTTGATAACCAACTAGTATTTGGATAGGCTGGGGAGAAACTAATTGTAGCCTACCTGTACACAGTGGAACTTACACACTTAGGCTATTACTTTACATTAGTCAATGATGCACTGTCAGGCAAATCCTTTTAACCCTGCAAACATGAGCAAGTTTCTAGACTTTGCTTGTTGGTCATGTGAGATTTCTATAGTTTTTCCATGAGTGGTGACTTATCTTCAGCACTTAATGTTTACTTGGAGGAAAGGGTCTTTGAGCAATATTGTTGATGATCGTCTCAAGTAAAGCACTGACTTTACAGAAGGAGCACGTTGACTAAATCAACACTGCATCTTTTCACTAGCCACTAAAAAAAATATGCTATTTACACCACTGAAATTTCTGCTTTGATTAATTAATTTCAGTTCTCTATTTACAGACTAAGGCGTGCTTCTGCTGGTGTCTATCATTAGCGTTTCTCATGTTTAGTGATGTGTTATCACAATGTGGCATAACTTGTAAAACACTCCTAGAACTCTCACAATGGCTTTTAATTTGTGTTCAAACATTACAGCCCTTGCTGCCCTCCACCCCACGGCAATGAACCCCTTGTGCTGTTAAGATCACATAAGACGAGATTGGCAAGATCCATTTAGACATGACACATCATAGGGACTTTGCCCCGCCACTATTTCCGGCATGCCTCTGGCTCTTGTGCATAATCTACCATCCAGACCACATCTAACTACCCCCCCCCCCCCCCCCCCCCCCCCTCCAACAACTGACAGTGTCAAGTAGACGGGCAAATGGGTGTGTTGACTGGAGGCAGTCATAGCTGCACTAACTTCAACTGAGTGGCTCATATCTCCAGGAGAGGATGTGGACAGTCTGATGTGGAGCAAATGTTTACAGTATGAAGTGTACAATAATACACAGCTCCATAGTACCTTAAGTTGATGTACACTTGAGATACACACAGGTGTTTTAAAAATGCTTCCTTGACAAAGGTGCTCGCAGGCACACTGATCTGTATGGCTAGGCTACACACAATGCAAATAGGTTACCCTCACGGGAAGCTTGTCTCAAGTTCAAAGCTTGTATGTCTTCTGAGATAAGATGGCACCTTGCCTCCGGTATATGATTCAATAATGAGTATAAAGATTGATCAAAGCTACTGGAGGGGAAAAAACATTTACTGATCACATTCCTCTACAGCAGGCTACCAGAAGAAGCTGGCACAAGTAATGCATTCCAAATGGCACCCTGTTCCCTATATAGTGCACTACCTTTGGACTTCAGAGTCCTATTGGCCCTTGTCAAAAGTAGTGCACTATAAAGAGACTAGGGTGCCATTCAAAGACACCTTAGTATCCTGAAGTCAGGTCACTGATACATTTTTCATGATGGAAACTATGGACAGTCTTGATGGAAACTGAAAACAGATGAATTATTAAATGACTCTTATGCCCATGTATAAACTGCTGTGAACTTCATAAAGGTTGGAACTTTAAATTGCTCTCAAATCGTTTTTGCACCTACTTTATGGAATGGCTAAATATGGATTTCAGAACTTGTGGTGTGTCCTATAATTTTGGCTCAACTAATCTATTTAAAGAATGTCTCATTTTCTAATTTGTTTCTTCAAGTGGGCCTAGGCCTATTCCCAAAATGTAAATGACCTATAAAAGTGAACAATATTTGTTCAACTTTTCATGAAAGGTTACTGTATGTTCAATGGATGTTCAATGGTTCAACGTGAGTCGAGGTGCAACCAAAAAGTGCTGACTCACCATGTAGGTTCAATGGATAAGTAAATTGTGTGTCTGATTTGCTTATGCATGAGGTTCCGTATGTTCTTTGATCTTTTTGCGCGTGCATGATAGTTTTGCGGACGCGTTGAATAAGCAAGCCAAGCACGTCAGAACGCTGCGTGGACGTCCCACCAGTAGTTTTGTATTAGTGACTGGCTAGCTATCCAGGAACGTTAACTGTGATTAACGACGTTCGCACCAATACGGCCGAAAGGAGAACGATTTGACTCATTTATTTCATAGTTATTAAGACCGTATGGATACGGTTATTATTTCTTGTAAGGATTCTGCTGAACCGTGAAGACGGCGCTGCTTTGCCCCGCAAGTGCTCCTAGCAAGGGGATTGGAGACCTTTCATTTCCGAGTTTTCGCAGCAGCAGGTCAGCTTGAACCTTTGCTTTGGTACTCTAACTATGGCTAAAATAGGTAGCTAACTACATGGATTAATAAAAACAAATCTAGCTAATATTGTTTAACTGAGTTGACACATTGCTGTGCACGTCACAAGCTAACATATCTCGTCAAGTTGCCTCGCTAAATTAGTCAGAACAGAATTGGTGTAGCTAACGTTAGCTAGCTATTAACAATGCTAACGTTAGTTACTAGTCGAGGTGGGTGGCGTGCAAGACTGCTCTGCATTTCACTTTAGGTAACGTTAATTGGTTAACTAAATATTTGTCCACACAACGTTAACTAGCTAACGTTCTGGACTTGCTTTGTACGGAATTAGCATTACCATTATAGGTTTCTCACCATGGCATAGGTAGTTAACTGCTACACCCTTGATTCAAGGCTTGACTGTGATGTGTTCCTGTACATTGGTGGAAAAGGCCTTTTTCAATTGGAGAGACCGTTTGTTATAAACGTTGACATCTCGTTTTGCTTAAATGTAACTAATTTATAGCTATCAACTAGTTAGCTATATATCAATAACCTTGGTAACTTCCACCTTGTTTTGGCAATACGTTAGCAAGCTAACAGCTAGCTAGGTAACGTTAGTAAGTTTCGGCACAGGCAGCACAACAAGCTCACACATTTGTTAGCCAATTCGAACGATGGTAACACGGATGGTCGTTTTGTAAACAGGAATGTGGCAATGTGTGAAAATGTTATCTTAATTTGCTGTTGTGTATGAACGGTTGTGTGTGGCGGTGTTGCTAAATAGTCAAATAGCTAATTTCCTAAGTTATTCATTTATTAACATGGATAATACTAATCAATGGGGTAACATGCCATTCTAAAGTAGGCAAGTTTTGTATGTCGATACCCACGCTTGTATTGTATCATGATTTGCAAATGTGTCATTTCGCAAACTTGTATCGTGTGGAAAAATTGAACGGTAGCAAAGTTGTAACTTAACATTTGAAGACATTCAATGTGATTTGCAAACATGCAACTAGATTTGAGGATGAATAGACCCTTTTCCAGTACTAACGTCACGCACAGATGCGGACGACGCTTGGCTGCAGTAAGATAGCCATCTGCGCCCATTCAACACAGCCTAGATGTACGTTATGACTATTAAACAAAATAACTTTTTGGGGTTCTCATACGCTTACAATTATGTTTTGAATCTTGCTTTTAACAGTCGCTAAGATTTTAGTTGGTTGTGATCTTTGCAAAATAACTATTTTGGATGCAGCAGTTGTTAGCTAGAATGCTAACGCGCATTGATATAGGCTGTAGCAAACGCTAGCCAAAGAGCCATTTTACTGGTAATTTTTTAAAGTATAATGCAGCTGATTTGCGATGATGAAACAAACATATTAAGCATGACATTCATACAAGCCTTGAAATCCAATTATAATCAAAAAGTAGTGTGAAATGCACTCAAGCATTTTGGCGTTCTATAACTCCCCCTGTTCTGCAACCAACTTCCGCGCATCGCAGTCCTGCGGCAATGTTTGTAAAAACACAGAAAGAGGTCTATGCAACACATTAATAACTAAACTTGCGAATCTTCTAAATAATACATGTTGCCCATGTCGTATATGCTTCCTCAGAGTTTTGACACGAATGTGAGGTCTAACCAACATTTTTGTAGTTTGAAATTCACTGAGGGACCTTACAGAATTGTTTGTGTGGGGTGCAGAGATGAGGTAGTCATTAAAAAAATCATGTTAAACACTATTGCACACAGTCCATGCAATTTATGGAAGGCAATGTTTCTTTTTTCCCCCTTAAACGTAGAAGGCAAATCATTTATCCCAAACCAAATATGTGTTGATATTAGTTATTACTTCAACATTAGTGTGTTTGATCAATTTCTAATACATTTAAGACTTTTCTGGTAGATGTCTAAGACCCCTTTTCTATGTGTTTGACCAGAAATCAAAACCTTTGCTTATTTCAAATTTTTAGGATGGGAAATGGTAGAAAAATGCATGCCTTAATTTCTCAAATATACTCTTAGCTTTCATTTGACACCCAATTTGACATGTTCTTATGAACTTCAAATGTTGGTGCTCATATGTGTCCTTTTACGTGGAAATGTCCATCTTTAATAGGAGTGAAAAACTTTCGATAACGGTTGTGCTTTAAAGTGCATCACTTCCCATTTAAACTGTGAGTCTTAAAATGACAATCTTTTGAAGAAGTAAACAGCTGCTTGTTGTGAAGTGCTAAAGGTTATGGCACACATGATTAGTCCTATACACTTGTTTGTCTTGCAAATACGCATTTAGCCCAAACTTTGTACTTAGGCCTGGACTGTGATTTAACAAGTCAGTTGTCTGAGAGGTTTTAAAGGGTATGTTTTTGCCATGTGGGATGTTCAGTGTCACAGCAGTGTTTTGATAATTTGTGCAGAGTGTAGTTGCAAGATTTTCCTACAGTGCAGTACTCAAAATGGATTGGATGATAAAGCCCAATAAGCCATTTGGCAAAAAGCATTTTCTTGAACAAAGTCGCCGTGAGTTCTGACAGATTTTTGTTGTACAATAATGCTGAAATCTTCCTATTTCTACCTATTCTCATGCTACTGTCTACTGTGACTTGTAACTGTTTCTGATTTAATTCTTCATTCTGTCGGTTGTGGTTTGGGATGAGGATGCAGGCTTAGTGCCTGATTATTGAGCGAGTCATTCAGTGGTTAATTGTACAGCCAGAGAAGGCTTTGGCACTTCCAGGGAACTGAAGCAGATGTTTCAGGGTGGATGTTGTCTCCATCGATTTCAATATTGTACAGCAACTCCATAACCTCAACTACTGTAAAACATTGAGGAAAAGACACAATAACAAACTTCAGCTGTGCGCAGTAGATCACCTGCTGGGTGTCGACCAACGGTGGCAATTCCACATGTAGAATAGTTGGGAAATTAACAGAAAATGAAGGCAGCTGTTCTGTGGTCAGAGGCGATAGGACAGCCACCTGCTGCTTTTAACCGTTCATCGACAGTCTGTTTGGCCTTTTAGTCAGTCAACCCATCAGAAGAACCCATTAGCCTAACTGTCCAACATCAATCATCTCACATGTTGGGCCTATAGGCCCAAATGTGTGCAAATGCGCAATGATTTATGCTTTAAAGGGACGCTGACCTTAATGGTTTGGCCTTGTTTTTTTTCTTGCTCATTAAGTGCTTGCGGCCATGACTGAAGCCAAATGTGAGTTGTCTTGGGAGTGTGGTTTGATGTGAGTGTGTCTTTGCCATTCAATCACAACAAACCAAGGGCAGTACAGTTGTGAGTAGTGACAGCGAGGTAAGCAAAGCTAGCTTTGCTATTGTAGAGAAGTTTAGGACTTCTTCTGTCCTGACTCACCATATCAAGATGGTAAATTTAATTCAGTTCAATGCGTTGGCTAAAGCCTGCGCTGACCTGTATTTAGCCAAGCTGACAGCAGCTAGCTAGTATAGCTTGGGCATAGCTGCAGCCGGCTAGCCTAACTAGCGGATTTCTTTGAAATCCCAGTTATGCCAAAATTGCAGAACCAGTGTCTGAAATGTTAACATTTTACAGTGGAAAGAGTAACAACTGCAAGTTGAATGCCCTGTCTTCAGTCAGCAGTCCTACAAAGCAATATTCTATAGCTAACTGGCTAGTTTTTGTCTCCTTATGTCTGCTATTAGATATTTTCCAGGCGACAAATCCCAGAACTACTAATCTCCCTACAGGTGTAGGCTACATGTGGAACATTGCACAAACATCACCCAGCTTGAGTGTCGATCTGCTTATTGGCAAACAATCAATGCGTGTGTTTGTTACATACAAAACACTTTCTGCTGTAATTATCACATTGATGTGTTTATAAACGCCTACACTTTACCTAGCGAATCAGAATACGTTGTGTAGAGTACAACTTCAGCTGTCTAACCAGAACTATTATGGCATTATACATCTATGGTCTGTCTAAGGATTTGGCTGTCAAACCAGTAACCACACAATGACATTTGCAGCTCTCTGGGTAAAGTTGTCTTCAATTCTCCAGTGGGTGTGCATGAAGTCCCTTCCATCTATTACAGGTTATGGACAGGTGCAGTCAGGAGGGGTGGAGTGCATAACACTCCATCCTGGATATGACAGCATTTTGCTTCAACTCATGAGTCCAGCAGGCAGTCCAATAACTACAGGCAGTTGTGAGATGCAAGAGGATTGCACTCTTTTCATACTGTAGGCTATACTGACCAATTCAAAGCTTCCTCCAGGAGAGAAGAGTCCAATTGCTGAACTTACACTGCTGTGAAAAGTAATTGCCCCCTTTCAGATGTTCTCTATTTGCATTTTTTTGACACTGAATGTTATCAGATCTTCAGCCAAAAACAAATATTAAAGGAACCTGAGTGCACAAATAACACATTTGGATACTTATTTCAGTTAACTCTTTACACTCATACCCTTATACAGGTTGAAAATGGCAGAGTTGGACACTAACAAGTGCCTAAATTGAAATGCAGTGGCTCTACAGTAACATGCTATACATGACGTCAGAGCTCAAATTCTCTGGTTCACAGCGCAGTATTGGTTTTGACTGACTGTTCTGAACTTGAGCACCGCAAGCGACAAGAAGTTGCCCCCATCCTTCCTGCTAATTGGGCAACTTTGCAAATGTTTAGTCTGAGTGACGGGAAGGCTGTAAATAAAGATGACTCAATGTATTTTGAAAGATGAGACATTGAGGATTATATTAAATACCGCTTTGTCATATAAGCAAGCCAAACACCCGTGAGTCCAAATGTGCACTTCACATTTCCATATCATAAAACTCCTGTAATATACAGTGTCAACGTTTATTAGGTCTGTCCCTGACAACAACAAAAAATCAACCGAGAGTCTGTTCTTGAGTCTGTTTTTGACATGCACTGAGCTTGTCTGACGCTTTAGGTGCACCGTTTTATGAAATAATTAAGACACAATGACTAGAGGGAGTACGACCAAAGTGTATTTGATCGGGCTCGGACTTGCTGCGCTGTTAAAAAAAAAAAAAAAAAAGAAAGTAAAGACAGCGAGTGCCTGTGACTAGCACCTGTTCTCTCTCCTCCCTGCTGCAGCAACCACCACAGAACATCAAGTGTTTTTTGTTTTTGTTTTGTGCAATCCATGTTGCTGAAACTGCAGCATAATTACAGCCATTTCTGGCTTAAGTTCTGTTACTCAAATCCTTTATTTGTTTAGGAAAAACATGCCCTATTCTCTCACCTGACATATAGCCAATGATATTCACATCAATAAATTGGTTATAACAAACTCCAACACTGTAACACATGTGACAGCATAACGGGGGAATGTTTACTAGTTGCTCAGGAGGGAAAGGGGAAGTCAGATGTCTGAAATTTGACATAGTTGTGAAAACTACTAGAGATCTAGAAAAATAAGGTAGGTAAGGAGCAGGTGCTGCGTTCATAATTGTGCCAAATAGGTGCTGTTAGATTACAATATTATTTCGGACCATTTTGGAACAGTGTAAACAACACTAATTTCTAAGCGTACCTTTTTTTTTGTGAAGCCTTTATTACAGCAAAGACTAAAAACAGTCGCATGCTATTGCTGACATGGAACGTTTATTTTTTTGTTTAGGCGAATTATTCAAGGCTCCCTTGTTTTATTTTAAAACTAAAATGCTTGATTGTATTTGAAATCATGAATGACTCGTATACTGTCTGATGACATGAACAAATTAATGATCGATTGGTACATATAGGTCTAAGTAAGTTGCGTATTAAGACCGCTTAACATGATGCACTTTTAGGCCTACAGTTGGATTATGGTTATACAAGGCTGCTATACTAAGCCTACTGATTACATGTATTATGATCATAATTGTAATAACATGGAGATCAAGGAGGGTAGGAGCAAGAGCTACGTTCGTATTGTGATAAACAGGTGCTGCTAGATTACAGTATTTTTCTCTCCATTTGGAACAGTGTAAACAACACTAAATAAATTGTAAGTAATACCAGAGAGGCTGTTCTAATGGAAAACAAGTGTAAAGCCTTTATAACAGCATGACAAAGATTAAAAGGGAAAGGGGGATACCTAGTAAGTTGTCCAACTGATATGTGTCTTCCGCATTTAACCCAACCCCTCTGAATCAGAGAGGTGCGGGGGGGCTGCCTTAATCGACATCCACATCTTCGGCGCCCGTGGAACAGTGGGTTAACTGCCTTGCTCAGGGGCAGAATGACAAAACAGTCAATTGTGAAATTGCTTTATCCGACATGTTGTGGTTGACTATGTTTAACATAGAAAGAGCAGGTGTTCTTAATGTTTTGTATACTCGGTGTATGTGGTTGACTTAGTCAGGTACGTTTAACACTTAGGCTATTGATTATAGACCTAATTAAGTTGTTTTCCTCTCCACTTTTCTTAGACAGTTAAGGCCAGGGCTGTTTTCTCGTCTCCTCACACCGCTCCTGCCTCCACCGCATTGTCCTCCACACCAATGTGCTAGTTAACTTTGCTATTGTGCACAAACACTGTAGCAACATTGTCTAGGAAAATGCAGCAATTCAACAGTGCACTGTTTCAGAACCGCGGACAGCAACCGCTATCCAACGCGAAAGGAAGCGAATTTGTTATAAAATAATATTTGTATTTGTGTTGCACCATTGTTCTTACGTAATATAACCATACACAATTTCAGTAGCACGTTTTGGAGTGATGGACTGTGCCATCCACACGGCCTCCCCAATGGATTAGTCCACTCGGACAAGTACAAATCAGACTGTTGTGTGTACCATGAAGAAAAAAAAAATCTAATATGCGTCTGGCTAAAGAAATCTCGGTCAACCAACAGCATATCGACCAAACAATGAAGCAGTCGACTAAATGGGGTCCGCCCTTACTTTTATGATCACTGTGTTGTCATATCCTGGGTTGTTCTGAGCAGAATGAGGCTATGCTTGTCGTATTGGGAAGAAATTTGGCGGGGAACACGCTTCTGCGTGCCCTCGTGACTCAATTCTATGCGCACCAAAATTACCATCTGCTTCTCTGCATTGCCTTGTGAAAGCCTAAACACTGTAAGATCGTTTTTTGTGACTTAGCTAGCCATGTTGGCAATAGAACACGCTTTGAAATGATACCCACCTGACCAGATTGTGATTTATAATAGACCATTTTTGGAATGCATAAAGGCTGCGATGCAGGGCTGTGCCCCCCCCAAAAAACACAAGTCTGCTTACTCTAGTTCTTCAACAGCACAGCTAGGAGAGCTGAAAATAGCACCTTATAATTGAAGGCTCTTTGAGTCAAAGTGCATTGAAATTACATAGGAACTGTGCACACTTTGGAGAGGTGTGGGGCCACTTAGAGACACTCAAACCCTTGTCTTATGCTGCACCTACCCCAAATACCCATGAATATTCATATGTTGCTGAATGTATCCAGAGTATTTTAAGATTTCTTTATCATCAAATGTGGCGTAAATGTAAAATGCACATAAAATCAACAGTGTAATGTTTGCATTGTCTTGTCTGATTAATGGTTTTGTCCTCACCTTTAGTCTTATAATTGTCCAATCTTCAAACTGTAACCTTGTAATTGCTACCATGGTTATGCATATGCATTTCATATTTCTTCTGGAAGAAACATTTTATATTTATCCCTATTCATATAGGCCAATTCTCACGAGTGTGAAGGGTTAATTAACAAAGGTATGCAACACCCAATGCCTCTGTGTGAAAAATGTATTGCCCCCTTACACTCAATAACTGGTTGTCACCTTTAGCTGCAATGACTGCAACCAAACGCTTCCTGTAGTTGTTGCTCAGCCTCTCACATCGCTGTGGAGGAATCTTGGCCTACTTTTCCATGCAGAACTACTTTAACTCTGACATTTGTGGGCTTTTAAGCGTAAACTGCTCGTTTCAGGTCCTGCTACAACATCTCAATGGGGTTCAGGTCTGGACTTTGACTAGGCCATTTCAAAACTTTAAATATTTTGCTTTTCAGCCATTCTGATGTAGACTTGCTTGTGTTTTGGATCATTGTCTTGCTACATGACCCAGATGCGTTTCAGCTCAATGGCGGATGGCCTGATTCTCTCCTTTTAGAGTTCTCTTGATACAGAGCAGAATTCATGGTGCCTTTAGTGGTGACCAGGTGTCCAGATCCTGAGGCAGCAAAGCATCCCCAAACCACTACCACTGTGCTTGAACATTGGTGAGGTACTTACTCTGAAATGCAGTTTGGTTTTCGCCAGACATAACTGGACCCATGTTTGCCTAAAAGCACCTGGATGATCTTCAAGACTCCAGGGAAGAATGTTCTATGGACAGATGAGTCAAAAGTGGAACATTTTGATGACATGGGTTATGTCTGGCGAAAAACCAAACACTGATCATAATTCTTCCACAGCCATGTGAAAGACTGATCGACAACTACAGGAATCGTTTTGGTTGCAGAAATTTCAGCTAAAGGTGGCACAACCAGTTATTTGTATTTATTATGGATCCCCGTTAACTGCTGCGAAGTCAGCATCTACTCTTCCTGGGGTCCAGCAAAATTAAAGCAGTTATACTTTTTTTTTTAAACATTACAACAGATTTGACCTGTGTGTGAATAGTGTGTACGTTATCGTGTGTTTGTATTCATGTTTGTGTTGCTTCACAGTCCCACTTTCATAAGGTGTATTTTTACGTTTTTTTTAAATCAAATTTTACTGCTTGCATCAGTTACTTGATGTAGTCATGACTTTATGTAGTACTGTATGCCTCCCATAGTCTGTTCTGGACTTTGGGACTGTGAAGAGATGTCTTGTGGGGTATGCATGAGTGCCAGTAGTTCAAACAGACAGTTCGGTGCGTTCAACATGTCAATACTTCTCACAAATACAAGTAGTGGTGAAGTAAATTTCTCCTCCACTTTGAGCCATGAGAGATTGATATACATATTATTGTTGGCTCTCTGTGTACATCCAAGGGCCAGCATTGCTTCCCTGTTCTGAGCCAATTGCAAATTTCCTAAGTCCCTCTTTGTGGCATTTGACCACACAACTGAACGTAGTCCAGGTGCTACAAAACTAGGGCCAGTAGGACCTGCCTTTTTGATTGTGCTGTTAAGAATGCAGAGCAGCACTTTATTATGGACAGACTTTTCCCCATCCTAGCTACTGTTGTATCAATATGTTTTGACCATGACAGTTTACAATCCAGTGTTACTCCAAGCAGTTTAGTCTCAATTAACACATTACTCATTACAATGTTTAGTGAATGATTTGTCCCAAATACAATGCTTTCAGTTTTGGAAATACTTAGGACTGACTTATGCCTTGCCTCCCATTCTGAAACAAACTGCAGCTCTTTAAGTGTTGTAGTCATTTCAGTCGCTGTGGTAGCTGACATGTATAGTGTTGAGTCATTCGCATACATTGACTTTACTCTGTGTCTATGTCGTTAGTAAAGATTGAAACAGGGGGCCTAGACAGCTGCCCTGGGGAATTCCTTATTCTACCTGGATTTTGTTGGAGAGTCTTCCATTAAAGAACACCATCTGTTCCGTTAGACCGGTAACTCTTTATCCACAATATAGCAGAGGGTGTAAAGCCATGACACAAGTTTTTGCAGCAACAGACAATGATCAATAATGTCAAAAGCCACGCTGAAGTCTAAAAACGCCCCCACAATCTTTTTATCATCAATTTCTCTCAGCCAATCAGTCATTTGTGTAAATGCTGTGCTTGTTGAATGTCCTTCCCTATAAGCGTGCTGAATGTCTATCAATTTGTTTACTGTAAAATAGCATTGTATCTGGTCAAACAGAATTTCTTCCAAAATTTTACAAAGCGTTGGTAACTAAGCTAATTGGTCGGCTATTTGAGCCAGTGAAGGGGGCTTTACTGTCCTTAGGTAGGGGAATAATTTTTGTTTCCCTCCAGGCCTGAGGGCGCACACTTTCTAGTAGGCTTAAATTGAAGATATGGCAAATAGGAGTGGCAATATCATCTGCTATTATCCTCAGTAATTTTCCATCCAAGTTGTCAGATCCCGGTGGCTTGTCATTGGTGATAGAAAACAATACATTCACTCACTTCACAGAATTCAAAATTACAATTCTTGTCTTTTCATAATTTGGTCAGATATACTTGGATGTGTAGTGTCAGTGTTTATTGCTGGCATGTCATGGCTAAGTTTGCTAATCTTGCCAATGGGTTTTGTGATGAATGACCAATCTGATTCAATGAATGATGGAGCGGAGTTTGCCTTTTTTGCCCAAAATGTCATATGGTGATCCAGAGCTTTACAAGGAGCTTTTCAACTTTAGGCCACGACTGGTGCAGTATTTTCGGAAGGAATGTATTATGAGAAAAAAAAAAGAACTGCCGATTCCTAGTGTTTGAATCTATTTTCTGACCATTGCATGCTATATTTGGATCGGTTTGGTGTCCACGGACCGATGCATCTTAAACATTTGAATTGGGGGCCGATGCATTTCGGCGAATTGTTACATCCTTAGTAAAAATCAAATCCAACATCCTTCGTCCTAATTAGTTTTCTATGTGGGAATTGCCAGAACAATTGGAGATACCAAAAATATTTTGGGTCTTCCTGGTATGGAATCTCCCAATATTGGCATTGCGCAGCAGTTGTCATGGTGTAGGTTAGGCTAGATATATCCTACATGCATATAGGTTTAGTGTGCAAATCATCTGGAGTAGATGTAGCACATGCATTGCAACCTTTCTATGAACAATTAATGAGAACCTCTTTAGTGTGTAGTCAAGTGCGGCTGTCTGAAAGTTCCGCCTGTTGGGATGAATTGGCCTATTCCTCCCACCAAGGCATCCTGACAACTGGACAGCCCACAGTGTCAAACATGTTTGTCCACTCTGTTAGGACTCACACAGCACTACCAGAGAGAAAGATGTGTTCAACACCGGTGTTTCCTACATGGCAAAAACAAGCTGTTGATTGCCTTTGAATTCAATTGGAGTGGGTGAGGCGGGCCAGGCCTGCAAGTGCAACAGGTTATGACAAGCTTTTGTCTTTTAGATAAGTGGCTTTTAATGCTGTTCTGTTCTCACTGTCTTCTCGCTGCTCTGTCGTTGTCTTTACTTCCAGGCACCTTTCCCACCTGAGCCCCAATAATTCACTCCTGACAACTTGCGAAAAGCTGCTTTTTATTTTTTAATTGTATTTTTTATTATAAAGCAAAAAAACATTCAATTGACCTATTACTAAGTCGACACCAAAGGAAATGTACTTTTTGTAATACAAATGATTGTGTTTGAATAATTAGTGTCCGTGCTGTATGAGTTGTGGCCTTGCCTGCTGATTGTCCTTTACATTTCAATGTGGCTGTTCAATACCCATACAGCAAGTGTTTTTTTGTATTGGGTTGTGAATGCATGCTCCTACATGCTCTTTGTCCCTCAGTGCATTCCATTATTGGTCTTCTCATACTGAGTCATTTTGGTCAATGCTGAAGTTGGAAGCATGCTTTGACGTTAGGCTACACACAATTGCAACAAAGCAATGGCAGTTTGTTTTGTGACATGCAGACAGACCAACTGTATGGTGGACTTTTAGATTACTGTAATGCATGAAATGCCGTAGCATAGGAGAACTGTGACTGAATGGTGTGCGACTGTATGAAAGGGCTAGATAGGAAGGAATTCGCTAAGCCAAAAATAACTGGGATGGGTGTTTTTGTACAAGGTTTGTTGAAAGCCTATATCCATTTTCTCACTTGAGTGAGGAAAAATGAAGTTGCCCAGTCTTGACTTAACAGGTTTGCTCTGTCTTGTAGCTTAGGTCCTGTCTGTGTCCTTTGTCTGCACTCCAGCAACATGTTGTGGTTGTTTCCGTTCCCCTTTGAGTCTATCCAATAGGCAGGGTGAGATTGCCGGGTGTGCTGCTGTATGTTGTTGCTATTCCTGGTCTGGTGGTGTGGTGTCAGAGCTGAAGCCTTTTGCTTGGCAAAGGAGGAAAATAAACTTCTGGCTGTGCACGCTAGGTACTCATAGCTATTCACAGCCCCCCCCCAAAGTAGGCTAATTACTGAATAGGTGTGAACTTCTGAGTAGAGGTGTAGAATTCAAGACCAGCCCTGTTAAGAGGTCCTCTGTTTGTGTAGGACTGCGCTGGTCTGTTGTTGATGGACTACACGTGTAACCTGTGTAACTGGAGCATTGACATAGATTTCTATTTCAGTGTTGATTAGCCTTATCTTCAGAAATATGGATATTTTTATTTTTGGTTTGAACTTTTGAAGGATCTGATTCCAGAAGTCAAATTGTGTTTTGGCTTGCCTAATATTTCACTATTTTAGATTGACCTTACTGAGCTAATGGCTTTATTGGCCCAGGCCCCAGCTAGCTGGTAGCTACTGATCAGATAACTGAAATGTTGCCAACGGAAGTGTTGTTGAGACTGTGGCTCTGAGTCTCAGTGGCCATGACAGAATCATGTTGCTATGAGAGATCACCCCCAAATCGATGGTTTTGTGTGCTATGTCACTGTTCAGACAAGACAGCACTTGTTACAGTTTGTCAGTGCTCCACAGCATGGGTGTGTGGACTGTTGAGAGTATCATGGATGTCTCTCTACTTGATTTGTTATGAGTTTTGTGTTCTACCCAGGCTACTTGCACAACATTTACTGGTCAGTCAGTGGTCAGAATGCCCTATTGATATAGTTACTTATCGGGATATTACTTTTGACGATATCGTATTGTTTTAACTATCGCTATAATATTTTTGTGCTAGTTGGCTCGTTTTCTCATGGCTCTCTTGCCCCGCGCGGGCAGACATATGGTGAGCAATATGTTTGGAACATTGAATCGCAATACATATACTCTGAACAGATTGTAAACTCAACATGCAATCATTTCAAAGATTTTAATAAGTTCTATAAGGAAATCAGTCAATTGAAATGAGTTAATTAGGCCCTAATCTATGGATTTCACCTGACTGGGAATACAGATTGATCACAGATACACTACATGACCAAAAGTATGTGGACTCCTGCTCGTCCGAACATCTCATGTCAAAATCATGGGCATTAATATGGAGTTGGTCCCCCCATGTTGATGCTATAATAGCCTCCAATCTTCTGGGAAGGATTTCCACTAGATTGCTGCGGGGACTTCCATTCAGCCGCAAGCGCATTAGTGAGGTCGGGCACTGATGTTGGGCTACTAGGCCTGGCATGCAGTCACCGTTCCAATTCATCCCAAAGGTGTTCAATGGGGTTGAGGTCAGGGCTCTGTGCAGGACAGTCAAGTTCTTCCACACCAATCTTGACAAACCATTTCTGTATGGAAAATGTTATTGTATGCTGTAGCTTTAAGATTTCCATACACTAGAATTGTTTATTTTTATTTAACCTTTACTTAACTAGACAAACTAAGGGGCCTAGCCCGAAGCATAAACAGCCCCAGACCATTATTCCCCCTCCACCAAACTTTACAGTTGGCACTATGCATTTTGGCAGCTAGTGTTTTTTTTGGGCATCCACCAAACCCAGATTCGTCCGTCGGACTGCCAGATGTTGAAGCGTGATTCATCACTCCAGAGAATACGTTTCTACCACTCCTGACTCCAATGGTAGCGAGCTTTACACCACACCAGCCGACGCTTGGCATTGCGTATGGTGATCTTAGGCTTGTGTGCGGCTGCTCGGCCATGGAAACCCATTTCATGAAGTTCCCGACAAACAGTTATGCCGACTTTGCTTCGAGAAGCAGTTTGGAACTTGGTAGTGAGTGTTGCAACCTAGGACAGACGATTTTAACGCTCTATGCACTCAGCGGTCCCATTCAGTGAGCTTGTGTGGCCTACCACTGTGTTCGTTTTTCCGTAGCATATGTCTGCCCGTACCATAACTCCACCGCCACTATAGGGCACTCTGTTCACACCGTTGACCTCAAACCGCTATCCCCTACACGCTCTCTGCCATCTGCCCGGTACAGTTGAAACCGGGATTCATCCATGAAGAGCACACTTCTCCAGCATGACAGTGGCCATCGAAGGTGAGCATTTGCACACTGATGTCGGTAACGGCGCCAAACTGCAGTCTGGTCAAGACCATAGTGAGGATGTCGAGCACCCAGATGCGCTTCCCTGAGACTGTTTCTGACAGTTTGCACAACCAAAGAATTTCTGCACAAATTCTCTCATCAGCTGACTGGGTGGCTGGTCTCAGACGATCCCACAGGTGAAGAAGCCGGGTGTCGAGGTCCTGGCCTGGCGTGGTTACACATGGTCTGCGTTTGTGAGGCCGGTTGGACGTACTGCCAAATTCTCTAAAATTATGTTGGAGGCGGCTTACGGTAGAGGAACATCTGTGGCATTTTTGTTCAGTGTAGAATTGCGATACTTAGGTGCCGATGCAATATGTATTGTGACAATATCGTATCGTGAGGTCCCTGGCAATTCCCAGCTCTGCTATTGACTGGAGTCATGAGCTGTGAAGTGCATAAAGTGTTTGAACTCATTTAAGACTTTTTTTGGTAATGATGGATTTATACCAAAGGGGCAGAAAAGCATGTTTTGTTAGCGTGGTCCAAAATCTATTAAACTAAGCTTCTTTCCCTCTCTGGACCAGTTGCTTTTCTGATTTATTGCTGGATATACTTTACGGTACCAGCCTATATTAGAAAATCCCCTCAAATTTCAGCAGCTGGACTCCATAGCACTTTTAGCGCTTGTCGACCAAGTGCTTGGGAATGGAAATAGCTTTGTATAAGAATTGCAGCAGGCAGCCCCACCCCTCCTTTTCCTGACTGTGTTTAAAGTGCTATTGTATTAGGATGGAAACTCCTCCAGTAAGTTCAGGTAAAGGAAGCGCCTTATGAAAGGAGAGGGTAGTCCATAGAAAAATAATCACTAGAATGTGCGTCCCGATTTCAAGTCAATGGGTCTCTAATGGATGGACCCAGAGCTTTTTAAGTGTCTTTAATATTGATTATATTTCTATGGTGCAGCTATGCATCATGGATAGGGACATGGTGCAGCAGCATCAGAATTTGGTCTGGTCTAGAAGCTGCTACTGATGAAATTGGAGATCCTCTACAGCTGTGCTCTGTGGGCTTCTTTGTCATTCAGGGTGTCCTCGTTGCCTCTTCTCGACCTAGTCATGGGACTGGAGCATTGGCTTGGCACAGGTTTGTGTTTGTGTATGACGGGGCAATTGTAGTTGAGTGGAGTAAGCAGGAGAGAATCTAAAACCTACAAACATAATCATGAGGTAGCTTACTATACTCTTGAATAATGCAACAATTCCGAAGCATGTGCAGACAACTAAAGGGTTTATTTTGTTCGTGCACACGTTAAATCTAACTTGCAAGACAATAGCACAGCTATCTAGATACAGCTAGTACGTTAGCATATCAAACATGAATGTTTACCACCTCACATACGACTATAAAAGTACAGTGATGTTATCAGGGGTTATACTGAAGTTATTTTAGTTTCATTCTGAACAGAACCACAGTTGAGATTCCACAGGGAGAGTTCACCCAAATTACAAAATGACACCCAAAATACAAAATGACACATTGGTTTCCTTGTCTATGGACTGCTTAAAGGGTTTGAGGAAATCCATGCTTTGCTATATTTCCCCGACACTGTTTCCAAATGCTAACGTTTTAGCATTTTTGGACAGAGATCCCATTCAAGTCTTGGTACTGATTTATTCGCATTTTTCATGCGTCATGTCCAAGTAATCCGAAAGTATCTCAAATTGATTGTGAAACTCATGATGTGCAAAAAATGCTAATATCGGTCCCATGACTTGAATGGGATTTGTGCTGCATGCATTTCGAAATGGTGCCATGGAAACTTAACCAAAGCATGGATTTATGTCATACCTTGTCAAGACTGCTTACAGGGTAAGAAAAACAATAACAATTTGTAATTTGGGTGAACTATCCCTGTCGCTACGATGACAATTTCATAATGTAACAGGCTATTACTGCAATTTCAGATAACTCAATAAAACAAGTCTCAAATATAATGAAAATGTCTACACATTTTTTTGCCATTTCAAAAACATTGCTCTGCTATAAGTTTTTTACTGTAGGAATGTTGGGCTCAACAAGACAATTCTGTTTACACTGCCCTACTTGGAGATGGGCATCTATCGGGCGAATGTCATGCGTGGCCTCTTGAGGTAGCTTTTGAGCTGAGTTTACATTACAGTAATGTCTCTCGAATGATTCGATACCCCTCGAACATCCTTAATACTTAGATTGACCTGTGCATCAATCTAACATAATAAAGATCTTTGTTGCATTTGCTACATCTCAATCCGACTATGTCGGCCTTCCTCATTTGCGGTTGAAGGTGGTGTTTGTCAGACCATGAGACATCCCGAAAAATCATTTTTGCCTACAAACTGATGAGACCCTCACGAACACGATGGTGTCCTCCGTTTTCCTCCACGGAAGTCGGTATAGTTAATGTGCCAGCTTTTGTTTGTAGCGTCCGAACCTTTTGGGCTACAAATGAGTGACACCACTGTAGAAAGGGGAGTCTCTCACGAACACTATGGTAGGCCTAGGCGGTATTTTGGAAATAGCCATGGTTTGGTATTTCAATACCGTCAATATCGTTAACTATTTCTTTATCAATACATTTTTCTTTTTGAAGCAATTTAAGTAAATACCTGCAGTCAACTTGTGCAACGCGTTAGGGAATAAAGCAGATTGCATTCTTATTTTACGTTATGAAGCTTACTTAGTTCCCCAGCACATTTGGGCCTGTCAACTATTTGTTTGTAAATAGTAGCAGGAGAAAGTGGGAGCAGGTGAATCCAGCTGTGCATTGACAGGGGTCGCCTTTTATATTGAAAGTCATGTTTTTATTTTTATTGATTCAATACAGGGATCAGGTGATGTGCAACTATAGTTTTCCTTCACAGAAAATACATTAGTGCAACACATTCGACATAAAATACCTTCGTTTTCGTCAGATGACCACTGGAGTGTAACACAATTTGGCTTGCAGCCACACAAGTAAATGAGCTTAGAATGAAAAGGCAAGGTGTTTTTTGCAAAAATTATGCATAGCCATTCATATTTCTAATGTTTAGGCCTATCATAGAAAGAATATAGACAGCTACACTACCGTTCAAAAGTTTGGGGTCACTTATAAATGTCCTTGTTTTTGAAAGAAAAGCACTTTTGTTGTTCATTTTTAAAATAACATCAAATTGATCAGAAATACAGTGTAGACATTGTTAATGTTGTAAATGACTATTTGTAGCTGGAAACGGCAGATTTTTTATGGAATATCTACATAGGTGTACAGAGGCCTATTATCAGCAACCATCACTCCTGTGTTCCAATGGCACGTTGTGTTAACTAATCCAAGTGTATCATTTTAAAAGGCTAATTGATCATTAGAAAACCCTTTTGCAATTATGAAAACTGTTGTGCTGATTTTAAAGAAGCAATAAAACTGGCCTTTAGACTAGTTGAGTATCTGGAGCATCAGAATTTGTGGGTTTGATTACAGGCTCAAAATGGCCAGAAACAAAGGACTTTCTTCTGAAACTTGTCAGTCTATTCTTGTTCCCGAGAAATGAAGGCTATTCCATGTGAGAAATTGCCAAGAAACTGAAGATCTCGTTCAACGCGGTGTACTACTCCCTTCACAGAACAGCGCAAACGGACAAGTACATGAGTGTCTAGTTTGAGAAACGGATGCCTCACAAGTCCTCATCTGGCAGCTTCATTAAATAGTTCCCGCAAACACCAGTCTCAACATCAACAGTGAAGAGGCGCCGCCGGGTTGCTGGCCTTCTAGGCAGAGTTGCAAAGAAAAAGCCATATCTCAGACTGGCCAATAAAAATAAAAGATTGAGATGGGCAAAAGAACAGACACTGGACAGATGAAATCTGCCTAGAAGGCCAGAATCTCCGAGTCGCCTCTTCACCGTTGGCGTTGAGACTGGTGTTTTGTGGGATCTAGACTCTGTTAACACCACCCCTAGTTTAACTTGCTATCAAAGTGGCTCATATTTGTTTACCTTTATTTAACTAGGCAAGTCAGTTAAGAGTAAATTCTTATTTTACAATGACGGCCAAACCCTCCCCTAACCTGGACGACGCTGGGCCAATTATGTGCCGTGGCCGGTTGTGATGCAGCCTGGGATCGAACCATTGTCTGTAGTGATGCTTCTAGCACTAAGATGCAGTGCCTTAGACTGCTGCACCACTCGGGAGGCGAGGCCCCTGTCTGGTTTGAGAAGTCAACGCTTTGGATGAGTTATTTGTACAGCTGCCACTGCTATCTTGATTTCCTTCTGTTTTTTCTCCTCTCCATCTCAGCCTGTCTGCTCCTCCCCCGTCTTCTCCAAGCAGAACAGGCAGGCCCATTGCCCTAGCGACTCCAGATTCCACACAGACACAGCGTGTACTGCTGCAGGAGAGCCAGTACTGCATGCGTAAACTTTTGTTCATTTGCACAATCTCTTGTTCACATTCGCTTGTAAATGTCCAAACTCACCAAAAATGACATTCAGTAGCTCTATGTGTAACTTTATGAGCTGGATTTGCCTGTCTCTGCAATTTGTTTATTTTCATTTCACTATTACTTGTGCAAATTGTTAGCATTCTGGGCTTTTTTGCGTTTTTTAGACGCACACTTGTGTACTTGCTCTACGACCCCCAGAAGTGTCACAGGACTCGTCTTAAGGTAACCCTTACAATTGAATGGAAGTATGGAGGTAGTTTTGTTCCCACAAAAATAACAGGTTCAATATGTGTCCAAAACACAAGATAAATATTTCCTGATCCTTCTTACATCTTCTAGATATGAAACGCTATAAAAACCTTATTCCTTATGATACATTGTTTTTACTGTATTTTTTTCGCCGTTTATTAATGCGTTTCTATGGGCTATAGTAGTAAAGGCCACATTCAATAATTAAGCAAGTAAAAAAAAAAAAAAAAAAAGAAGCAAATAATCAAATGGCTAAATGATCCATGGTATGACCATCTTAAAAAATTCTATCTTGGCCCCCCCCCCCCCCCCGGCTTTGATTAGTTAACCTCGAAATCTATGTGAAAAGAGCCTGTGTGTGTGTCTCTCTCTCTCTCGTGTGTGTGTGTGTGTTCGACCAGTTTAATTGTGCTGTGCTGTACACGGAAGGCTTTGAAGAATTTGTGTGCATATTACTTGCTTTAGTTTTACTCCCCTGCATACATACACCCACACTCATACACTGGTGCTGTGCCGCAGGCCACAATGGGCAACAGAGAAGTGCTGGGTTGTGAGAACTCGCTAAAGAGAAAACGCCTCTGGAGAAGAATGTTGAGGAACCAAATAAATCAGTCCCTCTCAAAAAATAAAAGCTCTGTGAAATGGCCGAAGGCCTAGTTCCAGTTTTAATATATTCTGGATTGGTAATTCTATATTAATGCAATGATATTTTGATTGCATTTTCAGCATAGTGTGGTTTTGTTATCAAGATCAGGGCCTGTATCCACAAAGCTTCTCGGGGTGAGGTTGCTGTTCTAGGATCAGTTTAGCCTTTTAGATCATGCTGAATAAGATCATACGGACAGATCCTTTATCAGCACTTCTACTCAGATTTGTTTTGTTCATACAGGCCCACGTCTTAATCATTCTGATTTCATTATCTTATTCATTATGATTTAAAAGGCAAAACCGATCTTAGCTCAGCACTCTTAATCTGAGAAGCGGATAAGTAGGCCTTGTAATTTATGTTCAGTAGCCGCTGGGAAAATATCTTT
Source organism: Salvelinus namaycush (assembly GCF_016432855.1). Lineage (NCBI taxonomy): Eukaryota > Metazoa > Chordata > Actinopteri > Salmoniformes > Salmonidae > Salvelinus > Salvelinus namaycush. The sequence continues at coordinate 33,310,867 of NC_052321.1, forward strand.
AGCTTGTAAAATGGGGACACTTTACATATGCAAGACAAAAAGTAGGCCTAGTGTGTTCTCACCCTTTTGTCCTCAATTGTTCATCGTCTGTGCACAGCAGAGGATTCTGTGTCTCACTGAAAATGAGGTCATATTAATGTGAAATGGGCATAGCTGATGCGCACCACTGTAAGGAGATGAGGAGCAAGCAGTGGCTGTGCCCTCGTGGCTCTCATTCGCGCCACTGCTCGCTCTGTTTGCTACAAATATACACAGTGTCCAGTTTAAGTACACCTAGTATCGGGTCGGACCCCACACCTACTCATTCAAGGGTTTTTCTTTTCTTTTTACTGTTTTCTACATTGTAGAATAATAGTGAAGACATCAACACTGAAATACATGTAGTAACCAAAAAATGCTTAAACAAATCAAAATATATTTGAGATCCTTCAAAAAGCCACCTTTTTGCCTTGATAGCTTTGCAAACTCTTGGCATTCTCTCAACCGGCTTCATGAGGTAGTCACCTGAAATGCATTTCAGTTAACAGGTGTGCCTTGTTAAAAGTGGATCTGGAATTTCTTTCCTTAATGCGTTTGAGCCAATCAGTTGTGTTGTGACAAGGTAGGGGTGGTATACAGAAGATAGCCCTATTTGGTTAAAAACCAAGTCCATATTATGGCAAGAACAGCTCCAATAAGCAAAGAGAAACGACAGTCCATTACTTTAAGACATGAAGGTCAGTCAATCCGGAACATTTCAAAGTGCAGTCACAAACAAATCATTTTATTAGCAGATGTTAATGCGAGTGTAGCGAAATGCTTGTGCTTCTAGTTCCGACAGTGCACTAATATCTAACAAATTCACAACGACTACCTTATACACACATGTAAAGGGATGAATAAGAATATGTACATATAAATATATGGATGAGCGATAGGCAAGATGGTATAGAATACAGTAATAACATATGAGATGAGTAATGTAGGATATGTAGACATTATTAAAGTGGCGTTATTTAAAGTGACTAGTGATACATTTAACAAATTAATTTAATAAAAGGTATTAGCGGCCAGAGATTTGAGTCTGTTGGCAGCAGCCACTCTGTTAGAGATGGCTGTTTAACAGTCTGATGGCCTTGAGATGGAAGCTGTTTTTCAGTCTCTCGGCCCCAGCTTTGATGCACCTGTACTGAACTCGCCTTCTGGATGATAGTGAGGTGAACAGGCAGTGGCTCGGGTGGTTGTTGTCCTTGATGATCTTTTTGTGACATCGGCCTTCCTGTGACATCGGGTGGTGTAGATGTCCTGGAGGGCAGGTAGTTTTCCCCCGGTGATGCGTTGTGCAGACCGCACCACCCTCTGGAGAGCCTTGCGGTTGTGGGCGGAGCAGTTGCTGTACCAGGCGGTGATACAGCCTGACAGGATGCGCTCGATTGTGCATCTGTAAAAGTTTGTTTTCGGTGACAAGCTAAATATCTGTTGCGCCTTCACCACTCGGTCTGTGTGGGTGGGTGGACCATTTCAGTTTGTCTTCTGCTGTTTCCTGAAGTCCACGATCATCTCCTTTGTTTTGTTGACGTTGAGAGGTTATATTCCTGACGCCACATTCCAAGGGCCCTCACCACCTCCCTGTAGGCGGTCTCGACGTTGTTGGTAATCAAGCCTACCACTAGTGTTGTCTGCAAACTTGATGATTGAGTTGGAGGCGTGCATGGCCACACAGTCATGGGTGAACAGGGAGTACAGGAGAGGGCTGAGAACGCACCCTTGTGGGGCCCAAGTGTTGAGGATCAGCGGAGTGGAGATGTTGTTTCCTACCCTCATCACCTGGGAGTGGCCCGTCAAAGTCCAGGTCCCAGTTGCACAGGGTGGGGTCGAGACTCAGGGTTTCAAGCTTAATGACGAGTTTGGAGGATGCTATGGTGTTAATTAGGGATAGGGGGCAGCATTTTCACTTTGGATGAATAGCGTGCCCAGAGTGAACTGCCTCCTACTCTGTCCCAGATGCTAATATATGCATATTATTATTACTATTGGATAGAAAACACTCTGAAGTTTCTAAAACTGTTTGAATGATGTCTATGAGTATAACAGAACTCATATGCCAGGCGAAAACCTGAGAGAAATCCAACCAGGAAGTGGGTCGATTTTCAACTCATCGCCTATTGAAATCCCATTGGGATATGGATCTGTTTGCACTTCCTACGGCTTCCACTAGATGTCAACAGTCTGTAGAACGTTGAATGAACCTTATACTGTGATGTTGAGCCGGATGGGAGCTGTTTGAGTCAGTGGTCTGGCAGAGAGCCAGGTCCTGGTCATGCGCATTCCACATGATATCGACTTGCGTTCCATATGATATCGACTTGCGTTCCATTACTTCTATAGACACAAAGGAATTCTCCGGTTGGAACGTTATTGAATATTTATGATAACAACATCCTAAAGATTTATTCTATACTTAGTTTGACAAGTTTATTCGACCTGTAATATAACTTTTTGAAGTTTTCGTCCGACGTTCGCCTGGACCTGCACGAGCGTTTGGATATGTGTACTAAACGTGCTAACAAAAGTAGCTACTTGGACATAGATAATGGACATTATCGAACAAAACAACAATTTATTGTGGAACTAGGATTCCTGGGAGTGCATTCTGATGATCATCAAAGGGAATATTTATATTGTAATTTCTGATTTCTGTTGACTCCAACATGGAGCGCCGTCTTTCTGAGCGCCGTCTCAGATTATTGCATGGTTTGCTTTTTCCGTAAAGTTTTTTTGAAATCTGACACAGCGGTTGCATTAAGAACAAGTGTATCTTTAATTCTATGTAAAACATGTATCTTAAATCAAAATTTATGATGAGTATTTCTGTTATTTGATGTGGCTCTCTGCAATTTCTCGGGATATTTTGGAGGCATTTCTGAACATGGCGCCAATGTAAACTGAGATTTTTGGATATAAATATGCACATTATCGAACAAATCATACATGTATTGTGTAACATGATGTCCTATGAGTGTCATCTGATGATCATCAAAGGTTAGTGATTAATTTTATCTCTATTTGTGCTATTTGTGACTCCTCTCTTTGGCTGGAAAAATGGCTGTGTCTTTTGGACTTGGCAGTGATCTGACATAATCATATGTTGTGTTTTCGCTGTAAAGCGTTTTTAAAATCGGACACAATGGGTAGATTAACAAGATGTTTCTTTCATTTGCTGTATTGGACTTGTTAATGTGTGAAAGTTACATATTTCAAAAAAATATTTTAGAATTTCCCGCGCTGCCTTTTCAGCGGAATGTTGTCGAGGGGTTCCGCTAGCGGAACGTGTGTCCTTGAAAGGTTAAATGCTGAGCTGTAGTCAATGAACAGCATTCTTACATGGGTATTCCTCTTGTCCAGATGGGATATGGCAGTGTGATGGCGTTTGCGTCGTCTGTGGACCTTTTGGGGGCGGTAAGCCGTCAAGCGCTATGATGAAACTACCTCTTATGAGGACCGCCACAGGAATGGAAGACCCAGAGTTACCTCTGCTGCAGTGGATGAGTTCATTAGAGTTACCAGCCTCAGAAATTTCAGCCCAAATAAATGCTTCAGAGTTCAGGTAAAAGATACATCTCCACATCAACTGTTCAGAGGAGACTGTGTGAATCAGGCCTTCATGGTCGATTTGCTGCAATGAAACCACTACTAAAGGACACCAATAAGAAGACTTGCTTGGGCCAAGAAACATGAGCAATGGACATTAGACCGGTGGAAATCTGTCCTTTGGTCTGAGTCTAAATGTGAGATTTTTGGTTCCAACCGCCGTGTCTTTGTGAGACGCAGAGTAGTTGAACGGATACTCTCCACATGTGTTTCCCACCGTGAAGCATGGAGGAGGTGTGATGGTGTCGGGGTGCTTCTCTGGTGACACTGTCAGTGATTTATTTAGAATTCAAGGCACACTGAACCAGCGACAATCACCCAACTCACCTCTAGGCTGTGTAAGGGCTAATCGACCAAGAAGAAGAGTGATGGAGTGCTGCAGCAGATGACCTGGCCTCCACAATCACCCGACCTCAACTCAATTGATATGGATTGGGATGAGTTGGACTGCAGAGTGAAGGAAAAGCAGCCAACAAGTGCTCAGCGTATGTGGGAACTCCTTCAAGACTGTTGGAAAAGCATTCCAGGTGAAGCTGGTTGAGAGAATGCCAAGAGTGTGCAAAGTTGTCAAGGCAAAGGTTGGCTATCTTGAAGAATCTAAAATCCAAAATACATTTTGATTTGTTAAATACTTTTGGGTTACGTGATTCCATGTGTTATTTCATTGTTTTGATGTCTTCACTAATTCTACAATGTAGAAAATAGTTAAAAATAAAAACCCATGAATGAGTAGGTGTTCTAAAACTTTTGACTACATTATGTATGCATGCATGCACACAAACTCACCCCATTCCGTACAAATGTGCGTAACCGCGGCATTCAAACGAGGCTGCAATGGAAACGAATGGGAATGGGATCTCCTAGAGAGCAATATACTTTGGTGCGAAATGTGCAAATCAATCCCAGAACAACAGCGAAGGACCTTGTGAAGATGCCGTAGGAAACAAGTACAATAGTATCTATATCCACAGTGAAACGAGTCCTATTTCGACATAACCTGAAAGGCCGCTCAGCAAGGAAGAAGCCACTGCTCCAAAACCACCATTAAAAAAGCCAGACTACGGTTTGCAACTGCACATGGGGACAAAGATTGTACTTTTTGGAGAAATGTCCTCTGGTCTGATGAAACAAAAATAGAACTGTTTGGCCATAATGACCATTTATGTTTGGAGGAAAAGGGGTAGGCTTGCAAGCCGAAGAACACCATCCCAACCGTGAAGCACGGGGGTGGCAGCATCATGTTGTGGGGGTGCTTTGCTGCAGGAGGGACTGGTCCACTTCACAAAATAGATGGCATCATGAGGAAAGAAAATGATGTGGATATATTGAATTAACATCTCAAGACTTCAGTCAGGAAGTTAAAGCTTGGTCGCAAATGGGTCTTCCAAATGGACTGACCCCAGGCATACTTCCAAAGTTGTCAAAATGGCTTAAGGACAACAAAGTCAAGGTATTGGAGTGGCCATCACAAAGCCCTGACCTCAATCCCATAGAAAATTTGTGGGCAGAACTGAAAAAGCGTGTGCGAGCAAGGAGGCCTACAAACCTGACTCAGTTACACCAGCTCTGTCAGGAGGAATGGGCCAAAATTCACCCAACTTATTGTGGGAAGCTTGTGGAAGGCTACCCGAAATGTTTGACCCAAGTTAAACAATGTTAAGGCAATGCTACCAAATACTAATTGAGTGTATGTAAACTTCTGACCCACTGGGAATGTGATGAAAGAAGTAAAAGCTGAAATTAATAATTCGCCCTACTATTTTTCTGACATTTCACATTTTTTAACTGGTGGTGATCCTAATGGACCTAAAATAGGGAATTTTTACCTAGGATTAAGTGTCAGGATTTGTAAAACTGAGTTCAAATGTATTTGGCTAAGGTCCCACTAAGGTCCCACCCAGTACAAAAAAAAGTATGAATGTATGTACTTGTAAGTCGCTCTGGATAAGAGCGTCTGCTAAATGACTTAAATGTAAAATGACTTAAATGTGTATGTTGACTTCCGACTTCAATTGTACATGCATGCATGCATGCATATAATACAGTACATTTGAAATTATTCAGACCCCTTGACTTTTTCCACATTGTTACAGCCTTATTCTAAAATGGATGAAACCGTTTGTCCCCCTCAAAGATCTACACTTGCTCCCCCATAATGACAAAGCAAAAAACATGTTTTACTAATGTACCCAAAAAAATTACAAACGTTTTTAGACCCATTGGTTAGTACTTTGTTGAAGCACCTTTTGGCAGGGTTTACTGCCTCGAGTCTTCTTGGGAATGGCGCTACAAGCTTGGCACACCTGTATTTGGTTAGTTTCTCCCAATCCTCTCGAGCTCTTTTAGATTGGATGGCGAGAGTTGTTGCATATCTATTTTCAGGTCTCTCCAGAGATGTTCGATTGGGTTCAAGTCCGCGCTCTGTCTGGGCCGCTCAAGGACATTCAGAGACTTGTCCCGAAGCATCTCCTGTGTTGTCTTGGCTGTGTGCTTAGGGTCGTTGGTTGTCCTGTTGGAAGGACAACCAGTCTGAGGTCCTGGTTTTCATCAAGGATCTCTCTGTACTTTGCTCCATTTGTCTTTCTCTCGATCCTGATTAGTCTCCCAGTCCTTGCCACTGAAAATGCCCCACAGCATGATGCTGCCACCATGCTTCATCTTAGGGATGCTGCCAGGTTTCCTCCATTTGTGACGCTTGGCATTCAGACCAAAGAGTTCAATCTTGGTTTTATCAGACCAGAGAATATTGTTTCTCATGGTCAGAGTCCTGTAGGTGCCTTTTGGCATTCTCCAAGCGGGCTGTCATGTGCCTTTTACTGAGGAGTGGCTTCCGTCTAGCCACTCTACCATAAAAGCCTGATTGGTGGAGTGCTGCAGAGATGGTTGTCCTTCTGGAAGGTTTTCCCATCTCCACAGAGGAACTCTGGAGCTCTGTCAGAATGACCATTGGGTTCTTGGTCACCTCCCTGACCAAGGCCCTTCTCCCCCGATTGCTCAGTTTGGCCGGGCAACCAGCTCTAGGAAGTGTTTGTGGTTCCAAACTTTTCCCTTTAAGAATGATGGAGGCCACTGTGTTCTTGGGGACCTTCAATGCTGCAGAAATGTTTTGGTACCCTTCCCCAGATCTGTGCCTCGACACCATCCTGTCTCTGAGCTCTAAGGACCATTCCTTCGACCTCATGGCTTGGTTTTTGCTCTGACATGCACTGTCAACTGTGGGACCTCATTTCAACAGGTGTGTGCCTTTCCAAATCATGTCCAATCAATTGAATTTACCGCAGGTGGACTCCAAGTTGTAGAAACATCTCAAGGATGATCAATGGGAACAGGATGCACCTGAGCTCAATTTCAAGTCTCATAGCGAAGGGTCTGTAGTTATGTAAATAAGTTATTTCTGTTTTTATTCATTTTCAAATCTAAACCTATTTTCGCTTTGTCATTATGGGGTGTTGTGTGTAAATTGATGGGGAAATTAATTTAATCCATTTTAGATTTAGACTGTAACGGGGTCTGAGTACTTTTTTTAGACCGCGCTGTGTATTTATCAATGTCCAGGAATGACCCGAATCGAGTGTAACCAAACATTTAGGATTTTAACCTCTTTGTCCAGCCACCCTGGCAGGGACAGTCTATGAAGAAAAGGAGGTTCATATGATTGTGCACATCCTCAATTTGAGAATTCTGGTGCTGGGCTAATAAATCATGCTGATTTATAAAGGAATGAGTTGGGTAGTCTAATCATCGTTGTGTACCATGCGGTGCTAGCCTGTCCCTCAGTGATTGACTGACTTGTGTTTTAGCTAGCCAAGTGTATGATAAGCAGAGCAGGCTTCCCTTCCCCAGCTTTTGTTCAGGCTTATCTGGTCTTCATGGCTGACATATCTCTTTGAAAACAAACTGGGCGCTTGTTTTTCCCCAGCCAGCGAATGAGAATGGGGGAAGGATTCAAGGGTTCTGTCCCAAATGGTACGCTGTTCCCTATATAGTGCACTACTTTTAGAGCAGTGCCATATGGACCCCGGTCAAAAGTAGTGCACTAATGGGGAGTGGATAGGGTGCCATTTGGGATGCACCTTGAAGGGAGTGTGTTTCCACTTCAGTGTTGGCTCAGTTTGAACTGAAGCTATGTACAGTTTGTCTGAATAGTTGCAAACAAATTTTGTTTCATATCTGACTTGAAGGTGGAAAATGATTTGATGTAATGGCACATGTTTGTTTAGGCTGTCTGTGGTTGACTTGTTGCAGATCAGTGGTGTATTTTTAGATTTATTGAATAGTGTTGGAAATGAGGCATAAGATAATGGAAACTAAGGTGGTTAAACCACAAACACAACATTGTAAACCTTGTATAGGCATTTGGTTGTTTTGCCTTTTGTCTGTTTTTGTTAAGACGTGCCTGGTTTGGCTTGCTTTACATAAGCCATTCATTCACATTCAGAGGAACAACTTTGTGGAAAGATGTTTTTGTGAATATTTGTCCATATGTTTCTTGTATATGACAGATGGCAACAAGTTAAATCTCAGCCAGGAAGTGTTGGATTTTGATTCGGCCCTGGGCTTATTGACTTATGCAGTTCTGCAGATCATTGTTCCTGGGAGGCCAGGGTGATTAACCCATGGCTAATTGAATTGTCATTATATCGGCATTATATCGGCATAAGAATGTTTTTTCATTGAAATGTTTTACTTTATTTGTTATCATATAAGGAAATGGCAGTTAGAAGTGTTTTTTAAAATCCTGGGGAGAACCCTGCACCACACACACACAAACACAGCCATGTTCCATTTAAGTGCTTTCTATGTGCGAGGTGGTCTGGAACTGAGCTGTGTAATCAACTGTACATGTGTCTGTTTCCCTGCAGTGTGGTGGATGGGACCCTGAGTTGTGAGGTCATCAGATCGTGGCCCGCAGGGGGTTGTGGGAGAGACACGTCCGTCACCACACTGGACTGGAGGGAGGAGCTGAATGCATGAGAGATGTGAATCTACAAGTTACTGCAAAGCTACCGCCTCCTCTCACAGCGAACATAGGACACCACCACCCAACCTGCTGCTGTCAGCCTGGAGGTAAGAGACAAGATAAACACACACTGGAAGTAAGCTTCTCCTATCTCGACGAGTCCCCCCTCACTCACAAATCACCACTCCACCTACCTACTTGCATACCTCAGAGGTGAGTTAATGGGACAGCACACTCAAATTATAAAATGACTGACTTGGTTCCTATGTTAAAAGCAGCTTATGGACAAGACTAGAATCCATGCTTTGTTTGGGTTGGTTTACCTAGTCACTACTGCTAACATTAGCATTGAACTAGGCTTACCTTTTCAGCATGGCATTATTATTAGAGCCACCCATATTGAGCTCGTTCAGGAGGGTGCAAGGTTAGGGTTTCGGATAGAAATACATAATGTAGAATCAATAGGCCTATGTGTGGTGAGGCAGGTAGCCTAGTGGCTAGAGCGTTGGACTAGTTACCGAAAGGTTGCAAGATCGAATCCCCGAGCTGACAAGGTAAAAATCTGTCGTTCTGCCCCTGAACAAGGCAGTTAACCCACTGTTCCTAGGCCTTCATTGAAAATAAGAATTTGTTCTTAACTGACTTGCCTAGTTAAATAAAGGTAAAAAAAAAAAAAACATGTAGAATATGGGATTGTCAGCTCTACTCATAACGTTTCTATTTGCAACCAAAGTTGTGAATGTTTTACTTGACTGAATAACACCTGTTGTACTGCTCTGTGGGACAGTGCCTGCCTGCCTGCCAGCCAGGTGAATGATGGTTTAAGTAGTGGGATTATTTAGTATGACTTTCCCATAACGATGATGCAAAAAACACATTTATGAGTATATTATCCCCCCCTGCTTACCTCGTGTCTGTAAATGAAGGCCCATTTGTTTATGCCAAACTACAGACGTGTGGAGGCCCGTGCCGTGCTTCAGGCTGCCCCAGATGCTGTGTAGCCCCACTAACCAGACCTGCGTTTAAATACTTTCTTCCAGAAATTTCATAATTCATCATCTGTGCTTGATTGAGTTTGCCTGGCTTAATGGACAAATGGGATAGTCCCAAAACTGCAAGCCCCGCCCCTTTTTGTGCTCCGGGCCGTCTAGAGCAAACAAGTATTTCATCGATTTCAAATAGCATTTGAACCCAGGTGTGGGCTCCAGTAGCTCCCTGCCTCGCCTCAGGAAGAACATGATGTGATGTTGCACATAATTGCAGCATGCAGGCGAACCCTCAGACTGATTCTTCGTGTGTTTCCCAAATGACACCCTATTCCCTATAGAGTGCTTTGGCACTACATAAGGAATAGGGTGCCATTTAGAACACGGCCCTCGTGTGACTTCATTCCTTGACTTTTGAAGTTGGATCAGTTCCCTGGCAACCTCCTATGGCGAAGAAGTCATGGACTCTTGGAGGGAGGGGAATAGAGGAGAAAAGAATGAGGTCGTTACGTTGAAGCTGCTCTCTCTAGCGGAGTTCGGGCGTGAGCTCACCTCATCAGAGCCCATGACTACCCCTCCAGTCCACCTAGGGCCAGCTCTGTTGTGCCTTTCACTTCAGACAGTTTTTCAAATTTTTTATTTTTACATAATGCTAAGTTGTACTTTTCCCTGAAATTGCCATTAGCACTGATGTGTGTTTTGGCACTGAGGAAAGTATGACTTGCAGGAGTGTAGAGTTTGTGTAATAGGCTCATCCCAAATGTCACTCTATTCCCTATATAGTGCACTTCTTTTGACCAGTACCCTATATAGTCTATAGGGTGGCATTTGAGACGCAGTCTCAGTGTGGGGTCTGAGCACTGCTGGGAAGGGGAAATAGTCTGTTGGCCAGGTTGTGTAATAATGAGTAACAGTCAAACTTGGCAAGCCAGACCAAGGGGCTGTTTAGGAGGGTGCAACCACAATATTGCAGAACATTCACATATAACTGTATTTTATAGAACAAAAATGTGGACTAGAGTAGTTGCAGCATCTATATTCATTTACTTTTCTTTCTGCAACATTTCTTAAGTTTCACCTCACTGATTATAAGACAACCCCATTGTGTGGATCTCTGAACAAAATGGCTGATGCTAGTGACAAGTGTAGCAAGTCGCTGTCTGAGCTTCAATGACCTTTTGGTAACGTCAGCTAATGGCTAACTGATATGAATCAGTTAGTGCAAGAACCATGCCTGCCATGATTGTCCATGAATGATTTGTTTTTCAAAATTGCATGTCTTTGTTGTTGCTTAAAGTGCTTTGAGATTGTAAAAAAAAAAGTGGTATAAAAGTGTAATGAATTATAATTGTTATTACAGGTGTAGTTGTTGCCATGGCTATATAATGTGAGCCCACTCAGTTGTTGATGTTGGTGCCACACTTTCCCCTCTTCAGTCAACACGTGCACACACACACTAGAGCAGTGAATAGACTGGGACTGGTGGAGAGTGACTGGGGCTACTGCAGGCCTTTCAAGGACACACAGCGCGCTGTAATTCTCTCTCCCTTGGCACACCGCTTTACATGCTCTCCAGCTAGCCAATTACTAGATGAAGCCACCCCACCCCTAGAGAGCAGCATGTGTCCCCCAAATGGGTCCTGGCCAACAACAAAAAAAGTGCACTTTACTTCCCGAAGGCACTGTATATATTCAGACCCCTTGACTTTTTCCACATTGTTAGGTTATAGACTTTTTTTCTTCATCAATCTACACAAAATACCCCATAATGACAAAGCAAAAACAGTAAAAAAAATTAAAAATAAAAATAAAATCACATTTACATAAGTATTCAGACCCTTTACTCAGTTTACAGCCTTTTGTCTTGGGTATGACGCTGCAAGCTTGGCACACCTGTATTTTGGGAGGAGTTCCCCATTCTTCTCTGCAGATCCTCTCAAGCTCTGTCAGGTTGGATGGGGAGTGTTGTTGCACAGCTATTTTCAGGTCTCTCCAGAGATGTTCGATCGGGGTCAAGTCCGGGCTCTGGCTGGGCCACTCAAGGACATTCAGAGACTTGTCCCGATGCCACTCCTGCATTGTCTTGGCTGTATGCTTAGGGTCGTTGTTCTGTTGGAAGGTGAACCTTTGCCCCAATCTGAGGTCCTGAGCGCTCTGGAGCAGGTTTTCATCAAGGATCTCTCTCTACTTTGCTCCGTTCATTTTTCCCTTGATCCTGACTAGTCTCCCAGTCCCTGCCGCTGAAATGCATCCCCACAGCATGATGCCACCACCATGCTTCACCGTAGGGATAGTGCCAGGTTTCCTCAGTGACATTTGGCATTCAGGCCAAAGAGTTCAATCTTGGTTTCATTAGACCAGAGAATGTTTATCATGGTCTGCGAGTCTTTAGGTGCCTTTTGGCAAACTTCAAGCGGGCTGTCATGTGCCTTTTTTACTTAGAAGTGGCTTCCGTCTGGCCACTCTACCATAAAGGCCTGATTGGTAGAGTTCTGCAGAGATAGTTGACCTTCTGGAATGTTCTCCCATCTCCACAGAGGAACTCTGGAGCTCTGTCAGCATGACCATCGGGTTCTTGGTCACCTCCCTGACCAAGGCCCTTCTTCCCCGATTGCTCAGTTTGTCCGGCGGCCAGCTCTAGGAAGTCTTGGTGGTTCATAACTTCCTCCATTTTAAGAATGATGGATGCCATTGTGTTCTTGGGGACCTTCAATGCTGCAGAACATTTTTGGTACACCTTTCCAGATCTGTGCCTCGACACAATCCTGTCTCGAAGCTCTACGGACAATTCCATCGACCTCATGGCTTGTTTTTTTCTCTGACATGCACTGTCAACTGTGGGACCTTTTTTTATATAGACAGGTGTGTGCCTTTTTTAGTAGTGGTTTCTTTGCAGCATGTCGACCATGAAGACCTGATTCGGTCTCCTCTGCTGCAGAGTATAAGTTCATTAGTTACCAGCCTCAGAAGACACATCTCAACATCAACTGTTCAGACGAAACTGTGTGAATCAGGCCTTCATGGTCAAATTGCTGCAAAGAAACCACGATGGTATGGGGGTGCTTTGCTGGTGACACTGTCTGTGATTTATTTAGAATTCAAGGCACACTTAACTAGCATGGCTACCACAGCATTCTGCAGCGATATGCCATCCCACCTGGTTTGCGCTTAGTGGGATTATCATTTGTTTTTCACCCGACCTCAGCCCAATTTGAGATGGTTTGGGGTGAGTGGTACCCGCAGAGTGAAGGAAAAGCAGCCAACAAGTGCTCAGCATGTGTAGGGACTCCAAGACTGTTGGAAAAGCATTCCAGGTGAAACTGGTTGAGAGAAAGCCAAGCTGTCAAGGCAAAGGGTGGCTACTTTGAAGAATCTCAAATATAAAGTATATTTAGATTTTATTTAACACTTTTTGGTTACTACATGATTCCATGTGTTATTTCATAGTTATGTCTTCACTATTATTCTACAAAAAATAAAGAAAAACACTTGAATAAGTGGGTGTCCAGACTTTTGACTGGTTGTGTGTATTATATAGAAAAGCTATTTGAGATGCAGCCAGTGCCCTTGTCGCTCTCGAACCCATCCACCCCCGCCCTCCTCTGCATGCCATCCCTGATTTGGTCACCTCAGGTGCCCCCCCCGCCTCCACCCTACTGTCCCACATTTATCAGAGCTCCAGAGCTGCAGTGAAGAATGCCTTATTTGCCCTGCATTGAAGAATGACTTATGTACTGCCGTCTGTCCTGTCCCACTGCGGCTACTTGAAGTCCTGTGTGTCATTGATGGAGAGAGTGTGTGTGTGTGTGTGTGTGTGTGTGTGTCAGGGGCTGGATCAGCTGACAGGACTTGTGTAAGGGCCCAGCTGTGTCTGGACTTAGGCTCTGTTCCCATTATGTCAGAGCAGAGGGAGGGAGACTGGGGGAATCGCAGCGGGAGGGAGGCTGGGCTGGGGGAACAATGGCGGGAGGGTGGCTGGGCTGGGACAACAGCAACCCTTGTTTTTGCCATAATCAGATTCAATGTGGCACAGCTTTCCATCTCCAAGACACCACATGTGTCCCAAATTGCACCCAATTCCATGCAGTTTTGACCAAGGTCTAGGGATCTGGTAGTGCACGATGTCTAAGGAAGTCGTGAGGTTTTGCTCGCCTGAGGTAGAGTATCTCATGATAAGCTGTATCATCTGTATTTTTTTGTAGCCGTCTACATACCACCAGAGACCGATGCTGGCACTAAGCCCGCACTCAATGAGGTATATTCCGCCATAAGCAAACAGGAAAACGCTCATCCAGAGGCGGCGCTCCTAGTTGCCGTGGACTTTAATGCAGGGAAACTTAAATCAGTTTGACCTACTTTCTATCAACATGTTAAATGTGCAACCAGAGGGGAAAAAACTCTAGACCACCTTTACTCCACACACAGAGATGCGTACAAAGCTCTCCCTCACCCTCCATTTAGCGAATCTGACCATAATTCTATCCACCTGATTCCTGCTTACATGCCAAAATTAAAGCAGGAAGCACCAGTCTGTCAATAAAAAAGTGGTCAGATGATGTGCAAAGCTACAGGACAGTTTTTTGCTTGCACAGACTGGAATATGTTCCGGGATTCTTCCGATGGCATTGAGGAGTACACCACATCAGTCGCTGGCTTCATCCAATAAGTGCATCGATGACGTTGTCCCCACAGTGACTGTACGTACATGCCATGGATTACAGGCAACATCCGCACTGAGCTAAAGGGTAGAGCTGCCACTTTCAAGGAGCGGGACTCTAACCCGGAAGCTTATAAGAAATCCTGCTATGCCCTCTGACGAACCATCAAATAGGCCAAGCGTTGGTACAGGACTAAGGTCAAATCGTACAACACCGGCTCCAACGCTTGTCGGATGTGGCAGGGCTTGCAAACTATTAGACTACAACGGGAAGCACAGCCAAGAGCTGACCAGTGACACGAGCCTACCAGACGAGCTAAATTGCTTCTATGCTCTCTTCGAGGCAAGTAACACGGAAACATGCATGAGAGCAGCAGGTGTCCCAGACGTCTGTGATCAAGCTCTCTGCAGCCGATGTGAGTAAGACCTTTTAAACAGGTCAATATTCACAAGGCCGCAGGGCCAGACGGATTACCAGGACGTGTACTCCGAGCATGCGCTGACCAACTGGCAAGTGTTTTCACTGACAACCTGTCCCTGACCGAGTCTGTAATACCAACATGTTTCAAGCAGACCACCATAGTCCCTGTGCCCAAGAACACAAAGGTAACCTGCCTAAATGACTACTGACACGTAGCACTCACGTCTAGCTATGAAGTGCTTTGAAAGTCTTGTCATGGCTCACATCAACACCATTATCCCAAAAACCCTAGACCTACTCCAATTTGCATACCTCCCCAACAGATCCACAAATGATGCATGCAGATCCTCAACACGGGGGCCCCTCAGAGGTGCGTGCTCAGTCCCCCTCCTGTACTCCCTGTTCACTCATGACTGCACAGCCAGGCACGACTCCAACACCATCATTTAAGTTTGCCGATGACACAACAGTGGTAGGCCTGAACACCGACAACGATGAGACAGCCTATAGGGAGGAGGTCAGAGACCTGATCGTGTGCTGCAAAGTCAACAACCTCTCCCTCAACGTGATCAAGACAAAGGAGATGATTGTGGACTACATGAAAAAGAGGACTGAGCACGTCCCCATTCTCATTGACGGGGCTGTAGTGGAGCAGGTTGAGAGCTTCAAGTTCCTTGGCGTCCACATCGCCAACAAACTAACATGGTCCAAGCACCCCAAGACAGTCGTGAAGAGGGCACGGCAAAACCCATCCCCCCTCAGGAGACTGAAAAGATTTGGCATGGGTCCTCAGATCCTCAAAAGGTTCTACAGCTGCACCATCGAGAGCATCCTGACGGGTTGCATCACTGCCTGGTATGGCAACTGTTAGGGCTCCAACCGCTAGACGCTACAAAGGGTATTGCGTGCGGTCCAGTACATCACTGGGGCCAAGCATCCTGCCATTCAGGATGTCTATACCAGGCAGTGTCAGGAAGGCCCAAATAATTGTCAGACTCCAGCCAACCTTGTCAGACTGTTCTCTCTGCTACCGCACCACAGCAAGCGGTACAGGAGCACCAAGTCTAGGTTCAGGAGGCTTCTAAACATCTACCCCCAAGTCATAAGACTCCTGAAGATTTAATCAAAGGGGCTACCCCAGGCTATTTGCGTTGTCCCCCCCCCCCCCCCCCCCCCACACACACACACACACTTTTATGCAGCTGCTACTCTGTTATTATCTATGCCTAGTCACTAACTCTACCTAAATGTACATATTACCTCGACTAACCGCTGCGACTGCACATTGACTCTACTGGTACCACCTGTATATATCCTCGCTATTGTTATTTTACTGCTGCTCTTTAATTATTTGTTTTATTTCTTACTTGAAGGTATTTTTCTTAACTGCACTGTTAGTTAAGCATTTCACTAAGGTCTACACCTGTTGTATTTGGCGAATGTGACAAATATATTTATTATTTATTTATTTGATGTAGGGAATATGGTGCCATTTGGGAAGCAGACTGTTTATGCAGTGTGAACAAATGGGATCACTTGGGTTTGAACCACTCCATCCAAGGCAAGGATCGAGTGCTGCCTCTCCCTGCCTGCCTGATCAATAGGATGAAAGCGATCTCATAGATAAGCACCAAAAGTACCCAGTGCACAATCGACACAAAACCCTACTCCAGTGTAAAGTAAGCTATGTAGTTTAAGGCAAGCTCAGCGCTTTTCCACTGTTAGTGTTTTCGCAAGGAAGGTTTTGCCAGAGGAATATACACTGAGTGTACAAAACATTGTGTGCCATGCAGAGGGTGAATGGGCAATTCAAAATATTTCAGTGCCTTTTGAACAGGGTATGGTGGTAGGTGCCAGATGCACCGGTTTGAGTGGCAAGAACTGCAACGCAGCTGGGTTTTTCTCGCTCAACAGTTTCCCGTGTGTATCATGAATGGTCCACCACCCAAAGGACATCCAGCCAACTTGACACAACTGTGGGAAGCATTGGAGTCAACACGGGCCAGTATCCCTGTGGAACGTTTCAACACCTTGTAGTCCATGCCCCAACGAATTGAGGCTGTTCTGAGGGCAAAAGGGGGTGCAACTCAATATTAGGAAGGTGTTTCTAATGTTTTGTACACTTGGTGTATGTTGGCTGGTACAGGCAGGGCGAATCTTCCCCTTCTGGCCGTCTGCCTCTCCATGCCAAGTGCAGAAACCTGTTCTTCAGTTTCTATTTCAAGGGTTCCCTGAGACATTTGAGTTTATGAATATTGCGAACAGATTACTTGCATTTTGGCATAGGAATTTGTAGAATAAGTTGCGGGATAATACAATACCATTTAATATTATTAATCTACAACGTATGTTCTTAACCATTTGTAACATGGGCCTGGGAGACTCACAGGGATATTGGTATCCACAGTTCTCTACCAATTATCACATTTTCAACACAATACCTCTTGTATTACAATTGTTTGAGTGGGAATTAGCTTAAACTACAAAATGTTCTTTCTGATACCAAATGTGTGTTACCACTATTAGCACAAACGAATGGTGGTCTCATAAGTTTAATGCAATGGCAGTAGGCCTAATGAAGTGGAAATGTTTGTAAGGGTACTTGGCGTGCATGGGGAATGGTGAACAGTGGTTCAACGTGACTAGAGCTCACACTGTCACATAATGTTCAATAGGCCTAAATACCCAATGAATAAATGTTTAAGAAAAACGTCATTGTTCAATAAATGTTCAAGAGGAGAAAAAAGGGTGGTTGCGGATGGGTTATTAGCAACTGGGTGCGGGTGAACAAACAGCTGACCAGCGCGTCATTAGTCCCCTCCCGGGTCCAAAAAATTTGGGAACCCCTGCTCTGTGTTGCAATAAGTACCCTATACCCTACATATTGTGCCATTTGGAATGCACCTCTTGTTCTTCTTCTGTAGCTGACCTGAGGCCCAGTAGTCCGAGCATAGAGGGTTATAGTTCTGGCTGTCGCACTCCCAACAGCGTTTGTTGATAATATATTTGCTGCGTTGGCAAAATATTCAGGACGTGTCAGATAGCTCTAGTTATTCTATTTCTAACTTAATTTGCTATTCTGCCTTCTATGAATGTTCTCTAACCTTGCATCCTCCTGAACAGGCCCCTGTTTAGGCTGTCATATCACATGCACCACAATAACGCTTAGACTCCTTTCTTCTGTTCCAGGGCTGCAGCCATGCACCTCAAGCCATACCCCAAACTGCAGAAGAAAGAGTTCCACCTGGAGTCCAGTCAGGACAGCCAGAGAGGCCTTCACCATATGAGCCAGCAGGGGGCCCTGTCTCTGAGAACAGAGTGGGGGGTCCGTCCAGCCCTGGTGGGCTCGTCTAGCAGCGGGCTCGGCCCGGGCACAGCCCGGTCCCCCCTTAGTGTCATATCCACCAACACCCTGTGCTGCAGTGACAACAGTAATAGTACCCACGGCAACAGTGATAGTGGGCTGCAGACCTCAAGGCTGAGTGTGTCTGGGGGAAATGTATTCCACAGTAGTACAACCTGGGCTCGGAGGAAAACCTCCTACACCACCACCTCGTCCCTGCTGCTCCTCCCCACCTCTACAGGCTCGGGGGGATCTGAGAACCAGGAGGCCTCCCTTGGCGTCTCCTACCAGGGGGAGGACGGAGATGGACCGCTGGACATCTGGGCTGTCATCAAGCCCGGCAACACCAAGGAGAAAATCGCCATCTTCGCCTCGCCCCAGTGCCGCGGCGGCCTCGTGAATGGTGACTGTGGAGGAGAGCCGGTCAGGGAGGCGCGTGAGGGAGACTTGGTGAGCAGCATCTCAGTGAGGCCGGTGTCTGTGAAGATGAAAAGCTGTTGGGAGGACGAGGGTGGCTCTGTGGCCAAGCGCAGGAGGAGGTCAGGGCATCGGGGCCACCACCAGGACAGAGACCGACAGTCACCCAGACCCCTAGAGAGACAGAGCCCACTGAGTCTCAACAAGAACAGCCCTGAAGAGGTGACCCTTGGCGAGAGCCCTAGAGTGCCTGAGTGTGGGGTTGTAGGGGTGGGTGGGGAGCAGGTATGTAGGGTAGAGGGCGAGGAGGGGAGTGAGACTGGGACGGGCAAGGCTCTCTCTGTGGTGGAGTTGGTAGCCGCCTTGGAGCAGAGAGCCAGCGACAAGCAAGGGGACTCTAAGCCTGTCTCTCTGCGGAGCTCCACTAGCATTACCTTATCCAGGGGGCTGTCGCTGACCCAAGAGCCCCAGCAGCCCAAAGCCCCAGACCAGAGCCCCCAGGGGACCGATGAGGAGGCAGAGTGTGTAAAGGTGTCGGACATGGTGGCCAAGCTGGAGTCAGAGTGCCTGAAGCGCCGGAGTGTTCCAAGGGAAGGGTCCGGAACTGGGGGAGAGCTGTCCCGCAACAACAGCCTGCGGAGGAGGGTGGGCCGGGTGTTACTGGCAGGAGCAGACGCCTGCTCCATCTCAGACCAGCCACCTCCGTCTCCCACCGGGCCCCAGCACGGACTAGAGGAGACCACGGGGGTGCAGCACCTCCACGCTAGTCCCTCTGAGGGCCGTCCCTCTGTTAGCACCATCCACACGGACAAACTAGTTCCCAGCAGCTGCCATGAAGCTTCCCGTTCCTCTGACCCAGCTTCTCCGTCTCACAGTGTGGACTCTGGGTGTGGAGCCTCCGTCCACGCTGTCAGAGAGCCAGAGGAGATGTGTGAGTCCCAGGGACAGCAGGAGGGGAGCAGGGTCATTGAGGCTGAGCAGGATCTGTACTTCCAGCTCCAGTCAGAGCGGGCCAGCAGCAGTCTACAGAGTGAGGAGCCCCTCCCAGGCATGCTGTTCTTCTCACACCCTCTGCCCTCACAGCCGGCGCTAGAACAACACACACTCCTACACCCAGACAGTACTCGCACCCAGGACACTGAGTCCAGCCCTCAACTCACCAGAGACTTAGCGGAACCCTCCAAGACTCAGCCCTGCGACCCTGCTATCACCTCCCTCCTCCCTGAAACCATATCGCACAGTGAGAACTGGGCCAAAGAGGAGGAGGATGAGAGGGAGGATGAGAAGGCGTTGAGTGAGGGAGAGGGGAGTGCTTTTAGCCAGTGCGAGACCGTGCCTTTCCCCCTGCGCCGCCTGGTGTCTCACGAGTTCCTGGAGATGCGCTTTAAGATCCAGCTGCTCCTGGAACCTCAGCAGTACATGGCCTTCCTGCCCCACCACATCATCATCAAGATCTTCTGCCTGCTGCCCACAGAGAACTTGGCAGCGCTTAAGTGCACCTGCCACTACTTCAAGTTCCTCATTGAGAGCTACGGCGTTCGACCCGCAGACTCCCGCTGGGTGTGCGACCCCCGCTACAAAGACGATCCCTGCAAGCAGTGTAAAAGACGGTATGGGCGCGGGGATGTGTCCCTCTGCCGCTGGCACCACAAGCCCTACTGCCAGGCGCTGCCCTACGGCCCCGGGTACTGGATGTGTTGCCATGGCTCCCACAAAGACACGCCTGGCTGCAACGTCGGTCTCCATGACAACCGCTGGGTGCCCGCCTTCCATAGTATCAACATGCCAATCTATAAGAAACCCAGGGCGGTCACTGAGGAGTAGTGGAGTAGACAATTGGAGAAAGTGACTTGACTTCTGTGTGCTTTATTTTGCCAATGAAGGCTTTGTGTGCGTGTCTGTGTTGTCGTATGCGCATGTGCATTTATTTGTGGGGAGTGTCTGACCGCAACCAGGTTGCTGGTACTGATGAGGAATCACTGGATCTCTTCCTTTACCCCTAACCACTGACCTCTAACCCCTCCTCACGTCCTCTGAGATGGTCAGCACTTTAACCCTGGTCATAATTCTCTATCTTCAAAGGATTCTGACAGGGTATTCTATTTACTTCAACGTGTTGGGTTAAAACATCTGCTTCTGACCAGAGTGTGTTGAGGAGAGAAGCTTTGTTTCAGATTTCTCTTCAGTGTTGATGCTTAATGTGTCTCCTTGCCCACAGCCATGTCTCCTTGCTTATGCATTAACCAATACGTTGGGATAGCTATTTTAGTCAAGGTAAGCCTATCAACGTTATGCAGTATACCCCACCCACAAGTGTGATTTACAAAGTGTTAATGTGGTGTTATCTAAGTGGATACATACATTGCTGCAGGTCCCCGGTTTATGCAAAATGTGAATCGACCCCATCCATATCCTGTCCCAAATGGCACCCTATTCCCTATGTAGTGCACTACTTTTGACCAGGGCCCATAGGGTGCCGTTTGGGATGTGGAGTTTATATCCCAACTCAACTGTATCAGTCTCCGGGTCAGAGAGGGAAAGGGTTTTGTCTGTATCGGGTTTGATTGGAGTAAGTTTGTTCTGAGCCCGGTTGTGTTTACATTGTACGTAGTGCTACAGAGTCCTGTATCAAAAACAAAGTGAAGATTGGCAAGCAGCACGAGTATCTATGACTTGAATGCATTTATCTTCAGTTTGGTAAAAAAAAGTTTATTTTGACCCCATCATGTATATATTTATGAATGATTATTATTGGGTGTTTTACAATGGGTCCCAGATGTATAACCCATATGCTTATCGGCCGCTCTTGGTGCATTATTCTCAACAATTTTTAATGTGCGTCTGAAATGGCACAGTATTCCCTATATAGTGCACTACTTTTGACCAGAGCAATAGGGCTGGTCAAAAGCAGTGCACTATAAATGGAATAGTGCCATTTTGGCCAAGTGCTCATCCCTCCTTTTTATGATGCTGATAGTTCTTGAAGGGAAACATTTCTGGAGAAGTTCCCCTGTGTCTTTTCTTTACAATGATGAACTGGACATGATCTAAGGAAAACAATCAGGGTTGATTACAAAGGGGGAGAAAAATGGTCTCTAAAAATAGTTTGCCTCCAGATATTTTTGAAAACAGTTTGTTGTATAATATTCCAGCTGTACTCTGTCTGCAAAGGCATTTTACGTCAATAAAGTGCATTCATTCTGAGGTTAACTGTCATAACCCACCTTTCCTTCTCGTGGTGTCTTTAAACTGAAAGGAAGTGTAAAGGTTACAACACAAAATGGAATATTGTTCTTTACTGAATATTCAGGGATAGAGACTAAATGTATATTAAGGGTCTCCAGCCTTAATTGTCACCCATTTCTATTATTTATCACTTCTTGTTGTCATTGACATACGTCAATGTTGTTCACAACTTAAGGTCTATACTGTAGAGCTGGTGGGCTTGCCTTTCATTGGGCCGAGGGGTATTGTTTGGGTCCAGGTGTGTTGGGGAAAGAGCACAGACACGCACAACTGATTTATAAAAGCAAAATAAATATGTATTCCTTGCTGTGTGAGAAATGACTTCCTAGGAGTTGATATTAATCATCTCAAACATTTGAGGGAAATTTCCCCCTTTGTCAACTTTATCATTTAATACCAAAATGGCAGTCCTCCGACAAAGGGTCTGGATTGTCCACTTGAAAAGGCAAAGTGAGATGAGTAGGCAATGTATCAATTGGTGCTAATATGAAGACTAGCATGGAATTGTCTGTCATGTCAGTGCCTCCTGAAATGGTGTGTTCACATTTTACATGCTCTTTCGTTTCTTTCTTCATTCGGTGACCTTTTGAATTCACAACAGACAGTAGGGGATGAATAAGACTTGGCAATAAAATGCATGAAAAGATCCTGTGGGTTGCCAGTGGTTTTGATTTGAGCATTGAGGATCATCTTCTATTTCCCAACTTGATACATTTGCTACTAGCTAGAGATCTCTATTTTAACCCTCAGTCCCAAGACCCCAGCAAAAATCTGCTTTTCATTTGTCTGCATGTCAAGCCCTTGTATTTAGCCTCACAATTAAGTGTTATACAATTTTATTTCAGCACAACCAGGGCGGCTACAAGGAGACCACAACAATTTGACAAAGTTACATTCATGAGTTTTATTGACATGTGGAGTTATATGAATGCTGTAACTACAGAAGTTGTTCTCTGGGAAATGAATATCCAACTAGTCAGTGACAACTGCTTATTAAGGTATTATAGACTACAGTACATTCAAAAGGTACAGTATTGACTTATTCATTTTGCTACGTTACAGCCTTAAGTGCTAAAAGAAAAAATCCCCCTCATCAATTTACACACAATATCCCATAATGACAAAGCGAACAGGTTTTTAGAAAGAATAAAAGCATACCTTATTTAGTATTCAGACCCTTTGCTATGAGACTCAAAATTGAGCTCTGATGCATCATCCCCCTTTCATGTTTCCATTGATCATCTTTGAGATCTTTCTATAACTTGATTGGAGTCCACCTGTGGTAAATTCAGTTGATTGGGCATGCTTTGGAAAGGCACACACCTGTTTTATTTATAAGCTCTGACGGAGCTCCTCTGTGCAGATGGGAGAACCTTCCAGAAGGACAACGATCTCTGCAGCATGCCACCAATCAGGCCTTTATGGTATAGTGGCCAGACGGAAGCCACATGACAGTCCACTTGGAGTTTGCCAAAAGGCCCCTAAAGGACTCTCAGACCATGAGAAACAAGATACTCTGGTCTGATGAAACCAAGATTGAACTCTTTGGCCTGAAGCATAGTGGCAGCATGCTGTGGGGATGTTTTTCAGCGGCAGGAATGGGGAGACTAGTAAGGATCGACGGAAAGATGAATGGTGCAAAGTACAGAGAGATTCTTGATTAAAACCTGCTCCAGAGACCTCAGGACCTCAGACTAGGGGCGAATGTTCACCTTCCAACAGGACAACGCAGGAGAGGCTTCGGGACAAGTCTCTGAATGTCCTTGTGTGGCCCAGCCAGAGCCCAGGCTTGAACCCGATCAAACCTCTCTGGAGAGACCTGAAAATAGCTGTGCAGCGACACTCCCCATCCAACCTGACAGAGCTTGAGAGGATCTGCGGAGAAGAATGGGAGAAACTCCCCAAATACACTTGTGCCAAGCTTGTAGCGTCATACCCAAGAAGACTCGAGGCTGTAATCTCTAACAAAGGTGCATCAACAAAGTACTAAATAAAGGAAATCCCACAGTGCATTCGGAAAGTATTCAGACACCTTGACTTATAGTTATGACTCATTCTGTGGTACTCTATGGGCTAGGCTTGAATTTCCCTGCCAATTATATTTGAAAATATGTAGGTATATGATCACACTGGTAAGAGATCATTTGTTGTATTACTTGTGAGGCACAGCTGAGTGAGTATAATAAAAAAAGTATTACTAGACTAATGGTCTGCATCTGATGGTCAGTCTGAGGGGAGGGAGGGTGGGAGCAGCGGTGAGGCTGCCTCATCCGACTCAACATCCCTCCACTGAGAAAAGGGGACACAGTCTTCCAGCTGATGGCGAAACTCAAGTCTCATTGCATTATTTCTGCCTCATGCACCAATTCATGTTCTTACTCCTATGAGTTAAATATTCCTTAATATTAAAAAGACAAGTTGCAAATAACAAGCTTATCAGAACACGTTGCTATACTCATTCATTGCAGCTGCAGTGCTGGTTGTAACGTGAGTGGAAGTTGGGAGTGTGCATTTTATGGCTCATAAAAGTGTTGACAGTAATGAATAACAAACTTACTCATCAAAAGTAAGCAGCTCTTTGCTGTATTCCTTGAGTCTCTAGTCATGGTTTTAAAGTTTAGAAATCTCAACTTTTCTGTGAGTTTGAGGTTTCTTTTTACAGTCTATGGCGCGACGAAACTGTGCAGACAGTGATCTGAGCTATGTGATTGGCCAGCAGTAGGCCTATAGAGATGGGCCCTTACTGGATCAAAATATTTTATGATGGACAAGGTCCTGTGCGTAGAAAGGACTGCCTGACACAATCTAACGCCAGAAGGGGTCAGGAGATGGTTGAGTACAGCCCGACCACACTGGACAACATAAGGTGCATAGAGGAAACTTTCACACTGTGCAGGACAACAATCCTGTCCCCATGAGTAGGGCAGAACGTATCACATATGACAACGTGAGACTGAGGTTGAAAAGGATAATTCCTCGGCTCCCACGGACAAAGACGGAGTGAATGAAACATTGGAGTTGGTACCTGGTGAGCCAGAGTCTACAACAATGACGTCTCATTCCAAGAAGAATAATGAAGCTGGGAAAGTGGCTGAGAGTAGTGACAATCATAATCCAATAGAAAACGGAGGTTAATAAGGGACCCCAAAGGTGGTGCAACTCTCTGTGGAATACCAAAGGCAGCCAAACATCAATGCTAGCCTTCATTCAAACAGACCGGAATCAACCAACACCCAGGGGCTCAGGGTACCAAGATCCCCATCAGAGTCTGGAGATGGGTCACCTGCAGAAAAAAAGTCTGATACGGAGGATGTAATTCTGGGAGAAGTTTGAGAAAAGTCCCCCTAATTAGCCATCCAGACAGAAATCATTGATGAATGGTGGAACATGAATGATTGAAATAATCTATATTTAAGTAGCCTTTATTATCTGGTTCAGAGAAGGACATCTGTGTATGTGAGCATAACCTCTGTCACCAACATGGCTTTTCAAGAGAATGAGCAATCTGCAGATAATGTAATGTCAACTCTTGATACATGTCCCAAACAAAACCCCCCTTTGAGACGGAAACTCAGTTCCCTTAACCCAGGTATTAGAAAACCATGAAACTTTTTCAAACTGTTAATCAGGCTAACATGCTCTGGGACACTCGTTCCAAGCCTAGAGGAATATTGGGAGGTCATCTGAATATTCAGAGCATTATTTCTAAACGTGAACAGGTAGGACATTTATCGAATGACTCAAATCAAATTTTTTTCTGTTTCTCTGAGAATGTCTGAAAAAAATATTTTTACGCCTTTAATGTCCCTCCCTGGATATTCCATATTCAGAAGGGACGGGGGACAGGGCAGAGGGTATGGATTGCTTATGCACATGAAAGATAACTTTAAATGCAATTGTATCATATGGAAACATGCCAATGACCTTGAATGTATGGAGCTGAATGTATTCCTCTCCCCTCATGTCTCTCACTATTATTGGATAATATCGACCACCGACATCTGATATCTTGTTTTATGACCATTTAAATGCCATGCTTAAAGAATGTGATCATAAGGCGATTTCAATATAAACTGGGGAAACAAAACTTGCAGGAAAAAACTCTGAGATCACAGACTATTTCAACCGGACTCAAATAATACAAGGTCCAACCAGAGTAACAGTCATCCCAGACTCAAATTGATCTGGTGTTTACTAACAGACCTGATCAAATAATTAAGTCCACTAACTGACTAACTGGTTGGTATATCTGACCACAATGTTACATTGGTGGTTAGAAAGCTCACTAAAAAGAGATTTAGGAAACATATTAATGTGCAAAAGTACGATTAAAAAAAAAACTGAAAAGTGAGCAGAGTAACTAAGATGCAGCTATAAGTCAAATTGACTGTTCTGATCTGTTAAGCAATGATGAGCCAGAGTCTGGATACAGAACATTTCTGTAAGCTATTGACAAAGTGGATACCTCTTTTACTAGGAAATTTAAACGTTAGCCAAGACAGAAAACCTCTCTACCATGGCTCAACGAGGACCTCTGGAGGCAGATGAGAGAACGGGATCTTTCCTTGAAAAAAAGCACTGAAGAGAAATAAAGTGGTAAGGAATATTTTTAAAAAGCAAACGCATAATTCTTTCTTAGAGTGATCAATGAAGCAAAACGAAATGACAAAGTGGTTTGGGAAAATCTCAACAAACCAACAGGGAGAGAAAAAACATCCTGAATTAAAGGTTAATGGGATTCTAATTCAAGACTCCGATTTCATATCCACCACCTTAAACAATTTTTTTGCTGATTGTCAAAGAACTGGCTCAAATATTTTCAACCAAGTCAACAGTTCTCACTCCCATAGATAATAATAAACCAATATTCAGAATTCCTGAAATCTCAGCATCAGCTGTGTATTACTAGCTTCTTCAACAGCTCTAGAACAAAATATTTGGTCTAGACACTGTATTCCTGAAGAGACACAAATATTCTCTGATTGCCCCTATTGTACATCTAGTTAGTCTGTCCATCAAATATGGGCTCTTCCCCAATGCTTGAAAGTCTGCTGCAGTCATACCTGTTTTAAAATCTGGTGACCCAACACTAGTGGAAAATGTCCGACCTATAAGCATTCTTCCAGTGCTATCAAAAGTAGCTGAAAGATGGGTGGCTGATCATCTGGCTGATCACCTCATTCAGGGCAACTCCATACATCAAATGCAATTTGGATTCAGAACTATGTATTAAAATGCATTAAATCTAAACTGGACATAGGCGGTGAAGTCAGTCTTTTTGGATCTTAAAAAGGCCTTTGATACTGTGAATCATGGGGTCCTCCTATCCAAACTATCCTCCCTTAATGTGTCCACTGAAGTCAAGAGCTGGATGTATTCCTATCTGACAAACAGAAGTCAAAGGGTTCGTTTGGGGGACACTCAGTCAGACTCTCTTTACTATAACATTGGGGTCCCACAAGGACTTTGGGGTCCCCCTTCTGTTTACCATCTATATAAATGATCTCCTACTTGCTTGCCCACAAGTTAACATGCAGATGTATGCAGACGATACAGTACTGTATGTACACTCAAAAAATAGACAACTAGTTGTAAACAAGTTAACTGAAGCTATGGTACATGTTTCTAAATGGATGACTAATTCTTTCCTGCATTTAAATAAGACTATGTACTTCTCTAAGAAACCCAATGATTCTTCCCAACGAGCTGTTCTTGTTAATGGGGAGAATCTAAAAGTTGTGTCTAACTTCAGATATCTTGATGTCATTTTGGACTCCAACTTGACATTTAAGAAACATGCGAAGGTGGTTAACACGGTTAAATTTGGATTATCCAACTTTAGGTTTACAAGACCTTTCCTTCCTCTGGAGGCCGCCAAACTATATAGGCATGCTATGATCTTCTGACATCTGAGATATTGCCTCACATGCTGGTCACAAGCAGGAGCTACTATTCTGATTCCAATTGAATCACTCTACAAACACAAGATTTTTGATAACAAACCAAACAGTAACCACCATTGTCATATCCTTTACAAACATCATTTATTTAGTCTGGATAGCTGTTAGAATTATGTAGATGCAAGCCTTGTCTTAAGATCCTGCATGGTCTTGCCCCTCCACCCCTACGCCGGCATATCATGCTCAAGGAAAGCACCTCCAGAATAACAAGGGCTTGTTGAGGGGAGGGGATAGACTAGATGGGATTGTTGTCCCTTTTCGACACAGTAAAATCGGTCAATCTGCCTTCTCTGTTAGAGCTACAATATACTGGAATGCAACGCCCATGGACTTGAGAAGCTGCACTGATAATTTTTTTATAAAAAAATATGGCTCAAATCTATCCAAACCTGTACACGAGCTATCTGTGGTTCCTCATATGTAAGACAACAGTTGATGATATTGTTGTTGTTGTTAGAATGATATACTATTGGATGTAATGTATTTGTATTTTGTATTGTTTGTGTGAGTATTTGTATAGTGGCTGTGTCCCTTACCTGCCCTGGGACTACAGGTGCAAATGAGCTTTTGGCTAACCCCAGTACATTTACATGGATGTTGCATTATTGTAATATTGATGTTGATTAATGTGCATTATCCCCTATAAGTAAATAAATAATAGGTGCACTTGATTTGCCTCTCTGGGGGTGTAGGCGGAGTTCTACCTTCAGACACATGAAATGGTTCAAAATGGGAACACTGCCTTCCCGGCACTAGGGCTGCTGAATCAAGTGCACCTACGCCAACAGCGCGAAACAAATACAAAAAATAGGAACGCCAGGCTTTATCGCTATTTAAAAAAATATATGTTTGGTGATAAACCGGTCGATTGGTAACCACTGCTACAGGCGTTTTTATATAAAAGACCCAGACCCCTTCGGGAATCGCCCTTGTCTCACAAACACTGCTCTTGCTCAGCCCCCGTTAATCACAGACTAATTGTTAAATAGACTAATCTAATGGTACAACACAGAAGTCCGTAGCTCAAACACTGTTTCAAAGGGGTTAGAAGTCAAACCTACCGGTGGGACTCACTGGGTTAAATCTGAGTACTAATGGGCCTCATTTCATGTAGAAAGTCTGTGCCTGCCTGCCATACAAAAGAGCTAGTGTTATTTACCAGAAAGCTAAGGTTATTTTGGCTGCGTTTACACAGGAAGCCCAATTCGGACAATTTTTCTACTAATTGGGATTTTGACCAATCACAATCTTTTTCAGAGCTACACTGATTGTGTGAAAATTAAGAAGAAAAAAAACAGATCAAAATTGGGCTGCCTGTGTAAAAGCAGCCTTTGAGTCAACTGTGGAACCTGTTTTTCTGTGAAGCAGTTAGTTAGAATATACCAGTAAATAGTTTGGGGTTTGCAGTGCAGCCAACACACGCCCATTAGATTCCATCTGAACATGGTTGTATAATACACTTGACAGTGACGCTTCTTTCTTAAATGGTTCAAATAAGACTTTTATGCCAACAAATCGCATTAATCCTTTATTTTTTACACAACCTATTTTGTCACTAGCAGGTACAAGTTATAAAGGTCCATACAGCGGTGAAATATGTGAAATGTTGCTTATTGTGACAGTGTAAATGCTTAATCTGCATTACCAGTCATTTCAAAATTAAGTTTTACAAGCCCTGAATAAGAAAAATAAACTAACATCTTATGAAGTAAGCCAAAGATGTACAGTTGAAGTCGGAAGTTTACATACACTTAGGTTAGAGTCATTAAAACTTGTTATTCAACCACTCCACAAATTTCTTGTGAACAAACTATAGTTTTGGCAAGTCGGTTAGGACATCTACTTTGTGCATGACACAAGTAATTTTTCCAACAATTGTTCACAGACAGATTTTTTCACTTATAATTAACTGTATCACAATTCCAGTGGGTCAGAAGTTTACATACACTAAGTTGACTGTGCCTTTAAACAGCTTGTAAAATTCCAGAAAATTATGTCATGGCTTTAAAAGCTTCTGATAAATTATGTAAATTAGCCTGAGTCAATTGGAGGTGTACCTGTGGATGTATTTCAAGGCATGACATCATGGAAAATCAAAAAAAAAATCAGCCAAGACCTCAGAAAAAGAATTGTAGACCTCCACAAGTCTGGTTCATCCTTGGGAGCAATTTCCAAATGCCTGAAGGTACCACGCTCATCTGTACAAACAATAGTACGCAAGTATAAACACCATGGGACCACACAGCCGTCATACAGCTCAGGAAGGAGATGCGTTCTGTCTCCTAGAGATGAATGTACTTTGGTGCGAAAAGTGCAAATCAATCCCAGAACAACAGCAAAGAACCCTGTGAAGATGCTGGAGGAAACAGGTACAAAAGTATCTGTATCCACAGTAAAACGAGTCCTATATCGACATAACCTGAAAGGCTGCTCAGAAAGGAAGTCAGTGCTCCAAAACCGCCATAAAAAAGCCAGATCGTACTTTTTGGAGAAATGTCCTCTGGTCTGATGAAACAAAAATTTTAACTGTTTGGCCATAATGACCATTGTTATGTTTGGAGGAAAAAGGGGGAGGCTTGCAAGCCGAAGAACACCATCCCAACCGTGAAGCACGGGGGTAGCAGCATCATGTTGTGGGGGTGCTTTGCTGCAGGAGGGACTGGTCCACTTCACAAAATAGATGGCATCATGAGGGAGGAAAATTATGTGGATATATTGAAGCAACATCTCAAGACATCAGTCAGGAAGTTAAAGCTTGGTCGCAAATGGATCTTCCAAATGGACAATGACCCCAAGCATACTTCCAAAGTTGTGGCAAAATGGCTTAAGGACAACAAAGTCAAGGTACTAGAGTGGCCATCACAAAGCCCTGACCTCAATCCCATAGAAAATTTGTTGGCAGAACTGAAAAAGCGTGTGTGAGCAAGGAGGCCTACAACCCTGGCTCAGTTACACCAGCTCTGTCAGGAGGAATGGGCCAAAATTCTCCCAACTTATTGTGCGAAGGCTACCTGAAACGTTTTGCCCAAGTTAATAAACAATTTAAAGGCAATGCTACCAAATACTAATTGAGTGTATGTAAACTTCTGACCCACTGGGAATGTGATGAGAGAACTAATAGCTGAAAAATCATTCTCTCTACTATTATTCTGACATTTCACATTCTTAAAATAAAGTGGTGATCCTAACTGACATAAGACAGGGAATTTTTACTAGGATTAAATGTCAGGAATTGTGAAAAACTGAGTTTAAATGTATTTTGCTAAGGTGTATGTAAACTTCCGACCTCAACTGTATTGTGTTCTATCATTTAAGCCACCCATGTCACTGTTCGAATCACCTGTAGTATAAAGACCCACAGAACACACCAATGAGGTTTTAGGCACACTTCAAAACACAATCCTGACAAACCATTTTGATGTAATGCAGTATGAAGGAAGGTTCTGTCCCAAATGGTACCCTATTCCCTATGTAGTGCACTACTTTTGACCAAGGCCCATAGGGCTCTGGTCAAAAGTTGTGCACTTTATAAGGCATAGGGTACCATTTGGGATGTAGTAAAGAAACATTAAGAACCGACAATATGGATGGGTACACGGGAAAGCAACAGAAGCGCCAGTCTCCCTTTGAAAAATCTTCTCACAACTACTGGGATGGAGCGTGCGGATGGCTGAGAGTTGTGAGAGACTACTCTTTGAATAACACCCTCCCCAAGCGACAGGCTTTCGCACTATAACCATTTTTACCAGAAGAATCACTGCTGTCAATGACAACATTCTCCTTCTTAAGAAAGTGAGCGATACATTTCCCTTCCTCCAACAGGGATTCAGTCATGCAATTTAGTAAAAACAAATATCCCTTCTTGGTGGAAGTGGACTAGGACTGCAGGCTGACTACAGGCATAGGCCAGAACAGAACAGTCTCTGTGTGGTGGTAGTGCTGCATAGCTCCAGCCAGTCCTGGGGTGTATTCATTAGACACCAAACGGACTGAAACACTACCTGAACTTGTTCAATAACAAAAAACACTTGTTTTCCTTCTACGTTGCAAAACGTTTTTCTAGTGTGCCCTAATATGACCCTGGCCAGTGAGCCTCCAGCCTCCCTCAGCGCTGGCCGGTGTAGCCCCGAAACCAGGAGGTGACGGATGCTGCTGCTGAGGAGATCATGCCCCCGGCCTGACCCACGGGCTGAGACACCTGCATGGCTGTGCTCTGGGACAGGTCCATGGGTTGGGAGGGGATGTCACAGAAGCGCGGGCTGGGGACCGTTTCCCAGTCTGTCCCCAGGTCTGTCTCCTCGTCCGTCACCATCTCATCCCCGCTTTCCTCCGCCGGGCCGGCCGCCTCCGGCTCAACAAACTCCATGGAGTCCTCCAGGTCAGCAGTCACCTCGTACGGACCCGTCCTGCACAGAGAGGACATAGTCAGGTGGTGTCCCAAATAGCAATCTACTTATGACAAGGGATCTTCTTACCTGCCCAGGTTCTTGTTGTCGGGAGAGCCCAGGAACATGATGTTCCTCAGGGTGTGTTGAGGGTGCAGCAGCTCACTCTCAACATGCTGCACAGGAACACAACTGGTTAGTGGCGCGCATCTCCAGTGTGGGCTGATACATACAAGCTAGATCAATCATGTAACAAAGCGATTAACAGTAACACGGCCTAGAACCCAGAAGAGAAAGCAGCAGCATAGTGGCAAGGAAAATATACTCCCAGAAGGAAGAAACTTCTAGACGAACCATGCTCTGTAGTACCTGTGAGAAGCAGAGGTGGAGGATGTTGGTGTTGAGCTTGGTGACAGCCCGGGTGAACCTGTACCTGCTCAGGCTGTCACCACAGAACTCACTGTTACACAACTTCTTGGGCAGATTGACATCCAGGATGTGAGAGAGGATGTTGATGAGCTGGGTAGCAAAACAGAGGGCTGCACTGATGGTGTGGGCTGGGTTGATGTGGTCCAGCTCTGGAAATGGAAGCTCTTCTTGAGAACAAGTCGCCTTGGCACAGTACAAGTCAACATTGCAGATTGGTCACCTCTAAGGACCAGATGTTCTCTCAATCGGCTAGTCGTTTGTCCTTGTCACATCTCAAAAGACAGATCATTTGATTATGATGTCTTGTTTTGGTAAGAATGTAGAGCTAGAAAAGTATACTAAAACATATAGTAAAATGTATGCACACACTGTACTGTCAGTCACTTTGGATAAACACGTCTACTAAATGGCATATATAATTATTACATACAACATATTTTGCTATAATGTCCTACCGGGCCCCTCGTTGGTGCTCTTCTCCTCCACCCAGCTGTAATAGGGGGAGCAGTCCCCGTTGCTGGGCAGCGTGACCCTGGGTCCAGTGATGCTAATGGAGGTCTCTCCATTCTGGTCATCCCAGATCCAGCGCCCTGACAGGTAGGTGGTGCGGCGGGCCTCAGCCAACTCACTCACCGTGCTGGAGGTCAGGGCCAAGTCACACTCCGACAACACGTCTGCTGGGTCCCTGAGGGAAAGGAGCAAAGAGAGGGAGAGACTGTCATTACAGGAAGAGCATCTCTATAACTAAGTCAAACAGCAGATGAGAGGTCCCTCAGCATGCACTTTCAAATTTGAATCAAGAACCAGCTGACCGAGACTGACCCAAATCCTAAAACAACAACCAATGTCTCAAATGGACAGAGAGCCCTGG
Source organism: Salvelinus namaycush (assembly GCF_016432855.1). NCBI lineage: Eukaryota > Metazoa > Chordata > Actinopteri > Salmoniformes > Salmonidae > Salvelinus > Salvelinus namaycush. The sequence goes on from NC_052321.1 coordinate 33,344,172, forward strand.
TATCATTGCTGTCCTTGAAAACTAAAGCCCAGCTTCATAATGCTGGCCAGTCATGGATGGAGTAATATTTAATACTTGGCTCTGGCCAATGCTGTATGACAGTGGTTCTCAAAGCTCTCCTCAAGGACCCCCTGCTGTTCCATATATTTGATCTAGTCGAGAGCTAGCACACGTGATTCAACTTGTTAACGTATCATCAAGCCCTTGTTTAGGTGAATCGGGTGAGTTAGTGTAAAATACACTTCAAATAATCTTGAAACCATGGCAATGCTTACCTGCTACCCTGTTTCTCCTCCTGTGTGGGGAAGATGTGAGCGGTGAGCTCCAGGATGTGTCCTCTGCGGACCTCAGCCAGGTGCTCCAGACGACCCTGCAGCTCCTTGCCCCTCTTCTCCAGCAGCTCTCCCAGCCGCCGGTTGTGTCTCTCGATCTTGTCCCTCTTCTCCTGATGGCGGCTGGCCCGCCGCTGCAGCCTCTGGCTCTCCTCTTGGGAGCGAAGCAGCAGGTCCTTACCTGGGAGAAGAGGGAGAGATAATAAGTTGATTGATTAATATGGGTCAGGTGGCAGCCTATTCCTTGTACAGTGCACTACTTTTGACCAGGGCCCATAGGGCCTGCACTAAATAGGGAATGGAGTTCTATTTGGGATGCAAGCCAATGTCTTGCACTATTTCAGGTTTGCCTGTTGTCTTAGACAGGCTACATAAAGACATGGGTATGAGGAAGAGAATAAATCAAGATGATTATTTTAATCATGTACAATATAATAGAACAGTCAAATAGTGCATTGTAATTTACACTCACCTCCATATGTATTTGGACAGTGAAGCTAACATTTTAAATTTGAGATCAAATGTTTCATATGAGGCGACAGTACAGAATGTCACCTTTTATTGGAGGGTATTTTCATACATATCTGTTTTATGGTTTAGAAATGGAGGTGAGTGTAGAAATACACATGGAGGTGAGTATCACTGATTTGAATGTCTGATTTGAGTGGCTGTCAAGGCCACGTAACTCACCACTTTTCACCTCTTCATTCCCACAACCAATAGCCTCCTTCAGCTGCTCTATTTTCATCTTGCATGACATGATCTTCCATTTCTGAATGAAAGAAACAATACAAATGCTAAGGGTAGATGAGAGTTGAAGAGAACAGGCAGGCTATTGACGCATTTGAAAAACATACCTCACGTAGGGCAGCGTAAATTTACGAGAATTTATATAAATATGGGAGGTCCTCTACTCATAATTCAACTTACCAGCTGATCTGCCTGGACTTTCTTGTCCATGGCTGTAATGACCCTGGAAGAAAGAGTAGTGTGTAATATCAATATGGTTCATATAAACCATGAGAAGGTAGGAATACAAATGCTTGAAAACTGCAAAGTATTATTTAGCATATTCAAGATAACTGAAAATATTATACTGTACATCTGTTGGAAACGTTCTTTCTCCTCCTTCAGCATTTTAAGTCTTTCCAATTTTTCAGTGTATCTGGGAAAAAATTGTTACCATTATAAAACCTAGTGTTACTTTTGATGACATCACAGCAGAATTAGTAAATGCCGCGTTCTAAACAACAGAACTTGGGGGGGAAATGTGCTCTGACTGAGAAAAATCGATTTGAACGGTCATCCAACTCGGAATTCCAACTCGGGCCTCATTCTAGAGCTCCGACTTTCCGACCTGAAGATCACCGACGTCATGATTTGACCTGGTATTTCTCCGAGTTCCCAGTTGTTTTGAATGCGGCAAAAGTGCCCATTGACCACTCCAAGCAGGTGTTGGCAAGAGTGTGGCCTAGCTTTTTATTTAACTAGGAAAGCCAGTTAAGAACATTAAGAACAAATTCTTATTTACAATGCTCCCTCCCTACTTCACACAAACTTGAGATGTATTGTACTTAAAAAAAAATACAATGTAGTCATTTGATTATGAAAAATACAAAAAGTATGTCAGTCACAGTGTAAGTATTAAACAAAGAGTCATGACGTAACTATGACAATTATTTTCCGTTTCAAGACACTAGAAAGTTAGTTACTGTATGCACTGTGTTGAGTACGAGAAAGTTGGTGCTCAAATGACATGATTCAAAATAACATATAGCTAAGTGTTGTGCAATCTAGGCCAATAATGTTCCGAAAACAGCCTTGCTGGCTATAACTTGTGTGTAACATAAGTTACACCAACTATGGTTTAGCAAAACGTCAGCTAGCTAGCTTGTTTACACGTGGTGACGTTTTGCTAAAGGTGTTGGTTGTAGCTAAACAACATAGCTAGCCAGCCAGTTTGTTTGATTGTTGGTAGCTATTAAATGCAATGTTAGCTGATGATGCATAGCCAACATTTCATAAAGCCTTTATTTAGAGCTGTGTTATGAAGTTAGCTGAATGTAAACACGCACCGTTCAGGGTTTCTACCGTCGAAGTATATGAAATCGCCTGCATGGATGCATCGGGCGCACGTCAGCCTGCGCCTGGCGGTGTTGCAGAGGGGACATCGCTCCACGGCGACATACAAACCCTCCGCATCGTCCACAGACTCCACCATTTGAGACCCAGGGGAACCTGTGGTGGTTGTGGAGTGTAGGAGGTGCGAGCGAAGCTGTGGCCGAGCCCCGGGCAGCGCTCCCAAAGTCCCTTCGCTTCGCAGCGAGGATGCCATGATGATGGAACTGCCGTTCAAGCGCCAGCTAACCTAGCTAAATTATAGCTATTCTGGCATCGAGGTTGCCCTACTTATTTTAAAATGTTACGGATATATTTACCACCTCAATGCCGTCTTTATTTTCGGAAATGTAGCTATGTTCAGTCATGGAATATATTGCTGCTGTTAGCTAGCCCGCAGCAAACTGTGTCACTGTGTTTTGCATGAGATGGTTTGTTTACGTACGTATGGTCACGTGGGCATATGGCTATACCATTTGCTATTGATTTACAACAGAACACTTCGCTTTTATTAGAAGGGTCCTATATTCCATATTAATTCATTACACAATTATAAAAGTATGTTACAAGTTGCCCATCTACACACTTTATTTAACACTCCAGAAGTGCAACACACAAAATTAAACAATTTAGGATGCATTTATTTTACACAAATGAAGATTAAGTGCGTCAAATGGTTTCGTCGTCTTCACACAATCAGCGAAAGCACTTCATTGCTTTCTGAATCCCTTCAGAATGGGGTATATGTTCTCAAAAGCCTCATAGATTTCTCGACGTTCTTTAGCTCCTGAAAGAAAATGGAGAATACGTCTGGCTACATTTTGTTAGTTGAACATTAATCAACATTTATTTTTAAATATGAAAATCAAGCATGGTCATGGTAGTACCATATTGTATTAGACACATTCAGGTAGGTCCCTCCCTGTTATGCGTAACAATAAATGCCCAGTACAGTAGGTGGCAGGCAATGTAGAAGAGCAACCCGGTGAGAAAGTGGCAGAAGCGGATGTTATGTTTGAATTAGATGTCGTGTGGAGTGGAGAGTATAAGGATTGGATTACAGTGGCGAATGCAAAAGGAAACGAAGTAAAGTGGAATCTAGTTAGTCTTTGGTCAGAGTAAGGGTTTTGCATTGATGGAGATCCGATTGAAGTCTACAAAGTGTGGATGAGGTGGCATTGATGAGAGTAATGAAGTGGGTTAATTTTTTTGTGTAGTGCCTCATTAAAGATATCGGATTGGAATGTGTCGAGTGTGGATCTTCGAAGCAGGGCGCCTAGCAAGGCTGTTATCTCTGGGGTGGCACTAGAAGTAAAAGCAAAGGATATACAGTATGTGAAGAACTGGATCAAGCGGTTGGTGCACACAGACTGACCCACATGGTGGATGGAGTGAGAAAGCCCACGCCAGCCACTCTGTTTTTTAGATTTTTTTTTAATGAAGAGTTTCCCTTCTCACGTGTATTTCGGTTGTATGTATGAGAACCTGAGAGAGCCTTGGTGCCAAAACCCATGCAGTGTTATTTATATGTCAGGACCCCAGTCAAATGAATGTTTTGTTTCAATACCCAGTACAGTAGTTGGCGGAAAGACAAATAGGTGTATTCTGCCATAAAACCGTACAAAAATACATGTAATAAATAGGCCCTGGGTCACATTCAGTAGCCAAACATTGCAGATAGAAATGCCACGAATAGAGCCGACATGATTCCATATGCTACAAGCCAGAGAGGCATTTGTTTTACGTAGCATATTTCTATCGGGAATGTTCTACAACAATGTCCTGCTGAACCCGCCCCAGTTGTCAACATACGTACCTGTCAGAACCACTTTTCCAGACACAAAGATCAGTAACACAATACGTGGTTTCACCATGCGATAGATCAAACCAGGAAACAGTTCTGGCACATAACTAGAGGGCCAAAAGGCATCACACAGTTAGTTACAGGAGAATAGGTTGCTCAGGTCTGGAGTATATTTGAATATTCTGTGAAAACAGATTATAAAATACACTATAGTATTCAAGCAACAAAATGGAAGAGTCACTGACTAAAGGATGTCTGCTAATTGTTGTCTATAGAACAAATGTCTTAAATTTTACACTCCCCCACATGGATTTAAAAGGAATGGACTACTGGTGTGTGGAATATGAGTGGAAATGTATCTGCCATACATGCACCAATGCATTGATTTTAAATGCACAAGAGGGCGTGAACAAGTGCACACTTCTGGAGAAGGTTAGAAAGTCCTAACACAGCCAGTAAATGTACCTGCTGAACTGCTGATGATCCAGCAACAGACCCTCCAGCCGGATGGGGAAGCAGACATCACAGGTCCCCACCATGTTATGTATCTTGAAGTCTAGGAATTTGGCAGGAAAGCCCAGCTTCTGCATCACTCGAGCATACTTGCGGGCAGCTAAGCGACACTGCTCCTCACTGTCAGAATAGAAAGCAAAAACAGCATAGTGGCATTGCTCAAGCAATGAGCGGTACATACCTAATGTTTAAATGTAGTAAAACAAGGACAGGTCCCTGGAAATGAGTGCGATACTGGTGTTCAGTAGGGCACACTAACAAAACATCTAGCAACATAAACAAAGTGTGTTTTTATTGGAAAGTTCAGGTAATATCTCAATTTAATTCCGTTTCTAAACAGTTTCTTTCTACTGAACACAACCATACTGTCCTTACGTCTCACCTCTTGGCTCCTGTGCAGACTATCTTTCCAGAGCTGAAGATGAGCGCTGTGGTCCTAGGCTCCAGTAGTCGCATAATGACTGCACAAAAACGCTGAAACATGAGTACAATGCCCACATCTTGATAATGGAAAACTAAAGATCTGATCGTGACCAACTACAATTCATTCAGGAAAAAGTTACACCATACTGTATATAAAACTAAGCATAGACTGGATATACTTGAATACCTTGGGGTTGTACTCTGCATTTCTGGCTTGTAGAACAATGGACTTCAGGTCCAGTGGGCAGGCCAGATTCACTGTGGATACAACATTCCTGGGCATAAACAATAAAAGGGCTCACATGCAAGCACTGATCAATACAAGCAAGACATGTAGGGGCCAATCTGACATTGTACACCATTCCCCATTTAGTGTACCACTTTTGGCCAGAGCCAACAAAATTCCCTCTCTGTATAGTACACTACTTCATTTCCCAGGGTCGTATTCATTAGTGCAAACCCTAGTATTAGCAAAACAATTCACAACAGAAACCATTTAGATAGTCAAGGGCTACTCCAAAAGCTCAGTTCCATTACACAAGAGTCATTGGACGAAGCGTCTTATGTAGGAGGAGTTCTGTTAAGAGCTGCGACACTCGGATTGAATGTTAAAACACACCTCTTGCAGGTACAGTTTTGGAAGCATAAGGACCTTATCTTCCATGTCAGCGAGAAATAATAAAGGTTAAATTGAGACACCTTTATAGGGTTAGGGATACCACACAGCCATATTTACATGTTACAGCACTTGTTTACAGAAAACATACTGAAGACAGTGGACTACCTGTGCTAATTATCTATCTGCATCTCCAAACATCTGCATGTAAAAGGAAGACAGATGCCACAAATGTGTTTTCACTGAAAAATACTGTCAGCTGCCACTTAACAGTGTATATTTTGCATTTGTGAAATTATTTTCTCATCTGATATGAAAGTAGAGGGATTTATGTTTCAAGAATGGTACCGCAATTGAGAATCGATTCACCTTCAGGATTGAGCATGGCTGTTTTTGCTTCCATAGCCAATTCACCCTTTAAAAACAGAACATGTAAGGTCATTGGGCTAAGAAGTAACGTTACGCTCCTTTATTACAATATTGGGCTAAGTTTGGAGTAAAACGTTGCAAAACGTTTTGCTAAGATGTGCATTATGAATACAACCCAGGTGATTGTAACATTACGCACTGTAACATGGGGATGATTCCAGAACTCTCAGCCACTGGGGTCACGGGTGTCATGGGACAGAAGGTAGAGGGTCCCAGCATGGCCACCTTTTTAGGGTCAGTCTCAGCAGACTCCTCTTGCCTATAGGCATCGAAGAAGCCACTGTCTTGTGTCATGTTGGCGTTAGAAGCAGCATTTCCACTGGTCTCTTCCGTCAGGACGCTGAGATCCAGATCTTTCCCGACATCCTTCTCCGGTTGGCTCAAGGAGGAGAGGTAGGATGGGCTCTTCATTCCCAGACACAAGAAAAATGCAATGGAGAGTGGAATTACATGGATTTTTATTTATTTATTATAGGCTTATTGAAAATTAAACACCTGGTTGAAGTAATTTCAAATGTTGAAGTTAATTTTGCTGAGTAATAAACTGTTTCTCCCACCTCCAAAACACTACATTGACTGCTTTCATAATCCCCTTGACACTGGCAATCAGGACCACTGTGCATATAGGGTACTTACTGATACATTTGCAATTCGGTCATCAAAATACTTTGCATGTAGGGTACTTACTGGTACATTTGCAATTGGGTCATCCAATGCTGAATCTTCATCCATGATTGATCGTATAGAAATAAACAGGATTCACTTTTAAACACCACTGGGAGCCTTGGTGGTGTTCATTGATTGACAGACAGCTAAATTAAGTACAGGTGTGAATACTCTGTAGCAAACGCCCATGCCCTGCAGGAGTACAATATGGTGTAATTGCAGACCGCATTTTGTGGCGTTTCTTGATGTGGGCATTCCTTGATATCAGGAAACGCCAATTGGTGTCTGCCATTGGTTAGTCCATTGATACCTGCCATTGGTCAGTTTTGGTGTTATGGGACTGCTGGTTTCTTGACACAGATGATTTGTTTACATAGCAGGTTAGGAGAATGAGGTTAAGGTTTGGAAAAGGTTAGGAAAAAACTGTTGTCCAAAACATGAAAGAAACTGCCAGGGACCAAGCATGAGATCAGGGAACGCCGATATTAACAAACTATTCTAAAGTTTCCCACCAGAAGAGGGAGACAATTTGAGTCGAACTGTAGCAATCGTCTTGTAGAAGAAGTAGACGACGCATGCGCGCACAAAAGGTAAACAAATATGGAGACGCATGTGCCCGTTTTTACTGTCCATTTTTTGGGGGACAAATATTGATATTACATGTTTTTTCTATGGATAATCTTCATCGGGATGTATAGAAGGAGCCCCAAAATATGTCAATTTTAAAACTGAAATCGTTTAATGGCAATGTAATGGCAGAAAATAAAACGTTAGATGCAGTGAAAAAGTGTTTGAGAGACTTCCCTCTGGAGGCTCGTGGTAAGTTAACAGCATTATCCCCTAAAACAAAAAAAGTTAAGTTTGAAATACGGTAAGTTTGTAACCCACCTATTACATGCTTGGTGATGATCTTTATTCTTTTTAGAGCTATATCTCAATAAAACAGTGCCGTGTCTAGAACAGCCCCTTTCCCCACTTGAGTTCTACCGGGAATGGATTGGTCCAAATAAACCCTGCGTCATCCGGAATGCTTTCAGTCATTGGCCAGCCTTGTCCAAATGGAATCCCTCCCATCTCCGGTACGTGTGTGTGCGTGAGCACTGAATGTACTGGAGTGTGCACTGGAGTAATATCATCTTCTTTTTTACTTCAGGGAAGTGGTGGGTTCAAAGGTCATCAGTGTGGCCGTGACCCCAAATGGCTATGCAGACGCAGTTAACCGGGACCGCTTTGTAATGCCTGAGGAGCGGCTGATGACCTTCTCCTCTCTGCTGGATGTTGTGGAGGGGAAGGTGGAGAGCAGGGGAGTGTTCTACGTCCAGAAACAGTGTTCTAACCTGACCGAGGAGCTGCCAGAGCTGACTGGGGACGTGGAGGCTCACATACCCTGGATGAGTGAAGCCCTCGGTGAGTTCCATACCAGGCATATGCATCATCTAGAATAAGGTGTTGTCTCACATGGCACCCTATTCCCTATATAGTTAATCACTTTAAAACGTTTTTCTCTACATAGGAAAAAGGCTGCCATTTTGGATGCAGCTTCTGTCTGTGTCTGAAATAAGGCTCTGATCATAGGTAGTGCACTAAAGGCCTAAAAGGAATAGGGTGTCAACTTGAGAGGCATAGTAATAAAAACAACTGTAGAACTATAGAATAGATGCCTAGAAATTAGATTTGATTTGCCAGTTAATAAAACGTACAGTGCATACATTTGTAAAAAACGTGACAGGGATAATCACAAAGTCAGAGACTTATTTCCATTGTGGTCCCTATAACTTACAAAAAATAAACAAACACAAAATATCAATAGAAGTAGAGGCAGTTTGGAAAGGCAGTCTCTGGTGTGGCTTGAGTGGAGAAAGGGGAATTGATTGTTAGTCAGGGTCTGGGAGAATGTCAGTCTGACAGACAGGCAGAGCTCTTCTTCAGGTCTCCTTGCCATCTCCGACATTCATTGTAATTCCAGGCTTCAGTGGTTTTTTTCTTCTTTCTTGTCCGTAGGGAAGTTACCAGATGCAGTGAATTTCTGGTTAGGAGAAGCCAGTGCAGTCACGTCGAGTAAGTAGTGTTCTAGTGACAGCTACATTGAGATAACAGCACGTCAATGGCTATTTGCATGTCTTTGATGCATAAAATGAATGTAAAGTTACAGAACGAAGGGCTCGATTCAATCAGATCCGCTTTAACCAACATCTGCATAGCGGTTGTTTTGGCAGTCTAAGAGGAGGAACTGCGTTAGAACTGTGAAATCCACAAGTGCCTCTAGGCATTATACCTAAAGCGAACATTGCCATTGGCTGCACAGAAGTCACATTAACAGAAATCCCATGTAGCCTTGTTTTTAAGTTGGAACACCGGAATGTGAGATGTGATCTACACCTCCATTATGATGATAGAAACCATCATTATTTAGTTTCATCATTTTTCTATTTGAGAGTAATTATGTCTCTACAGCCTACACTTTCTTGTGCTGAACTTCTAAAGTGAGTGGGACGGTGTGGCTTTGTGACAGTGATGCAAGAGCAGCGGCTCACCAATTTGACGGCTCCAACGAAGTTCCACCTCTGACACCACCAAAACATCCGCTATGTGGGTGTCTGCTATTGCCGGTCAATGCTTGATCTGATTGAATCTAGGCCTAACTACTTTCCGGATTTTCAGAACTTGAAATCAGTGTATTTGTTTCCCAGTGCACAAGGACCACTATGAGAACCTGTACTGTGTCATCACTGGAGAGAAACACTTCATCCTTCTCCCGCCGTCTGACAGGCCCTTTATACCTTATGGTAAGACATTCAGTCTCAACGATATATACTGTGGCAGACCAGGGGGTTGGGTCAAAATGTTTACACAGATCAGACAGGGACAGAGTAGGATTAGCTCAGTTTCAAAGGTGTTTATTAAAATAAAAGTCCAAAAGAAAAGAACATGTCTCCCCCAAGAGACCCTCTCCAGGATCCCGTCTTCTGGGCTCCGGGTCTTGCTGTATCCTGTGGGGATCAAAAACGGAACTCTCTCCTGTTACCTCTGGTACCGTCCCCATACAGGAGTCCTTTCCTCCCCCAGTCTCTTCCCTGTGTGCTGCCCTTCTGGCAGCTTTATGGGACAAACAGCCCTTGATTACTCACCAATCCCCAATCATCCCCAATTAGTCCTGGCCGGAGAGCCCGTTGAGACCTGGCACATCCAGCAGATGGAGCCATCGCCTCGTGATGTATACTGCGTCTGTCACCAGGCCTCGACGAGCCTCCCCTTGGTGGCTGACCTGCTGTACGCCACAATATATATTTGTATGTACAGTTGAAGTCGGAAGTTTACATACACTTAGGTTGGAGTCATTAAAACTCGTTTTTCAACTACTCCCCAAATTTCTTGTTAACAAATTATAGTTTTGGCATGTCAGTTAGGACATCTACTTTGTGCATGACAAGTAATTTTTCCAACAATTGTTTACAGACAGACAATTTCACTTATAATTAACTGTGTCACAATTCCAGTGGGTCAGAAGTTTACATACACTAAGTTGACTGTGCATTTAAACAGCTTGGAAAATTCCAGAAAATGATGTCATGGCTTTAGAAACTTCTGATAGGCTAATTGACTAATCATTTGAGTCAATTGGAGGTGTATCTGTGGATGTATTTCAAGGCCTACCTTCAAACTCAGTGCCTCTTTGCTTGACATCATGGGAAAATCAAAAGAAATCAGCCAAGACCTCAGAAAAAAAATTGTAGACTTTCACAAGTCTGGTTCATCCTTGGGAGCAATTTCCAAACGCCTGAAGGTACCACGTTCATCTGTACAAACAATAGTACGCAAGTATATACACCATGGGACCACGCAGTCGTCATATCGCTCAGGAAGGAGACGCGTTCTGTCTCCTAGAGATGAACGTACTTCGGTGCGAAAAGTGCAAATCAATCCCAGAACAACAGCAAAGGACCTTGTGAAGATGCTGGAGGAAACGGGTACAAAAGTATCTATATCCACAGTGGCCGGAGAGCCCGTTGAGACCTGGCACGTCCAAGCAGGTGGAGCCATCGCCTCGTGATGTTTACTCCGTCTGTCACCAGGCCTCGACGAGCCTCCCCCTCGAAGCCACTGCTCCAAAACTACCATAAAAAAGCCAGACTAGGGTTTGCAACTGCACATGGGGACAAAGATCGCACTTTTTGGAGAAATGTCCTCTGGTCTGATGAAATAAAAATATAACTTTTTGGCCATAATGACCATCGTTATGTTTGGAGGAAAAAGGGGGAGGCTTGCAAGCCGAAGAACACCATCCTAACTGTGAAGCATGGGGTGGCAGCATCATGTTGTGGGGGTGCTTTTCTGCAGGAGTGACTGGCGCACTTCACAAAATAGATGGCATCACGAGGCAGGAAAATTATGTGGATATATTGAAGCAACATCTCAAGACATCAGTCAGGAAGTTAAAGCTGGAACGCAAATGGGTCTTCCAAATGGACAATGACCCCAGGCATACTTCCAAAGTTGTGGAAAAATGGCTTCAGGACAACAAAGTCAAGGTATTGGAGTGGCCATCACAAAGCCCTGACCTCAATCCCAAAGAAAGATTGTGGGCAGAACTGAAAAGGCGTGTGCGAGCAAGGAGGCCTACAAACCTGACTCAGTTACACCAGCTCTGTCAGGAGGAATGGGCCAAAATTCACCCAACTTATTGTGTGAAGCTTGTGGAAGGCTACCTGAAACGTTTGACCCAAGTTAAACCATTTAAAGGCAATGCTACCAAATACTAATTGAGTGTATGTAAACTTCTGACCCACTGGGAATGTGATGAAAGAAATAAAAGCTGAAATAAATTATTCTCTCTACTATTATTCAGACATTTCACATTATTAGAATAAGGTGGTGATCCTACCTGACCTAAAACAGGGAATTTCTACTTGGATTAAATGTCAGGAATTGTGTAAAACGGAGTTTAAATGTATTTGGCTAAGGTGTATGTAAACTTCCTACTTCAACTGTATATATCTCATTGTACAATATTAGACACTAAATTGTGTCCATGTCATGTTGTGCATCCTGTTATTTGTATGAAAAGCCCACTTTGTGGCCGTGTATGTTTTCTTTCTCAGAGCACTACCAGCCTGCAGTGTACAGACAGAGAGAGGACGGGGACTTCGACGTGGTTGATGTGGCAGATTCAGACAAGGTGGGTTTGAGTGAAGTGAGCCTATTAGATTATTTTGGATAGTAATCCACTGGTATTCTACAATCATGATGTCAAAAACTTTTCCAGGCATTGTGAGATCTGATGATCTGCGCAGTGAAACAGCAATTCCCTTTCTCTTCCCAGGTTCCTTGGATACCATTGGACCCGTTAAAGCCAGACCTGGAGCTTTACCCTGACTACCGCCTGGCATGCCCACTCCATGTTACTGTCAAGGCCGGGGAGATGCTCTACCTGCCCTCTCTCTGGTTCCACCATGTTCGCCAGTCTCACGGTTGCATTGCAGGTACTACAACTAGTACTGTACTGATACTACAACTCGTACTATACTATTACTTTAACTAGTACTGTAACTTGAATTAGTACTGTACTGTTACTTCAACTAGTTCTGAACTGACTGGTAGTACTACAATTAGTCCTTGTCCTGTTACTTTAATTAGTACTGTACTGTTACTTCAACTAGTTCTGAACTTACTGGTAGTACTACAATTAGTCCTTGCCGATTTTATATATCGATACTGTGACTCCCAAGTATCATTTGTAAAAAAATATATATATATATTTATAGTGCGTTCGGAAAGTATTCAGACCCCTTCCCTTTTTCCACATTTTGTTACTTTACAGCCTTATTCTAAAATGGGTTCCACCTTTTTGTTTCTCATCAATCAACACACAATACCCCATAATGACAAAGCGAAAACAGAAAATGTTGCACATTTATAAAAAAACAGAAATACATTATTTACTTAAGTATTCAGACCCTTTGCTATGAGACTTGAAATTAAGGTGCATCCTGTTTCCACTGATAATCCTTGATGTTTCTACAACTTGATTGGAGTCCACCTTTGGTAAATTCAATTGATTGGACATGATTTGGAAAGGTACACACTTGTCTATATTAGGTCCCACAGTTGACAGTGCATGTCAGAGCAAAAACCAAGCCATGAGGTCGAAGGAATTGTCCGTAGGGCACAGATCTGGGGAAGGTTACCAAAACAATTCTGTAGCATTGAAGGTCTTCAAGAACACAGTGGCCTCCATTATTCTTAAATGGAACAAGTTTGGACCACCAAGAATCTTCCTAGAGCTGGCCGCCGGACAAACCGAGCAATCGGGGAGAAGGGCCTTGGCCAGGGAGGTGACCAAGAACCCGATGGTCACTCTGACAGAGCTCCAGAGTTCTTCTGTGGAGTTTGGAGAACCTTCCAGAAGGACAACCATCTCTGCAGCACTCCACCAATCAGGCTTTTATGGTAGAGTGGCCAGACAGAAAACGATCCTCAGTAAAAGGCACATGACAGCCCATTTGGAGTTTACCAAAAGCTACCTAAAGGACTCTCAGACCATGAGAAACAAGATTGAACTCTTTGGCCTGAATGACAGGTGTCACATCTGGAGGAAACGTGGCACCATCTCTACGGTGAAGCATGGTGGTGGCAGCATCATGCTGTGGGTATGTTTTTCAGCGGCAGGGACTGCGAGACTAGTCGGGTCGAGGGAAAGATGAACGGAGCAAAGTACAGCGAGATCCTTGTTGAAAACCTGCTCCAGAGCGCTCAGGACCTCAGACTGGGGCGAAGGTTCTCCTTCCGACAACGACCCTAAGCACACAGGACAACGACCCTAAACACACAGCCAAGACAATGCAGGAGTGGCTTCGGGACAAGTCTCTTGAGTGGCCCGGACTTGAACCCAATCTCTGGAGAGACTTAAATAGCTGTGCAGCAATGCTCCCCATCCAACCTGACAGAGCTTGAGATGATCAGCAGAGAGAAATGGGAGAAACGCCCCAAATACAGGTGTGCCAAGCTTGTAACGTCCTACCCAAGAAGACATGAGGCTGTAATCGCTGCCAATGGTGCTTCAACAAAGTACTGAGTAAAGGGTCTGAATACTTATGTAAATGTATTATTTCATTTTTTAATATTTTTTTTATACATTGGCAAATAATTCTACTAAACCTGTTTTTGCTTTGTCATTATGGGGTATTGTGTGTAGATGAGAGAAAAAAACTATTTAATCGATTTTAGAATAAGCCTGTAACATAATAAAATATGGAAAGTCAAGGGGGTGTGAATACTTTCCAAATGCACTGTGTATATATAATCACAATACACATCGTATCGGCACCGAAGTATCGTGATATCGTACAGTAAGGTTCCTGACAATTCCCGGCCTTACTATTGAGGCTCTGTTTACAAGGATCATGTATGTATCTTTAAACATATTTTTGTTTTCTTCTTCAGTGAATTTCTGGTATGATATGGAGTATGACATCAAATACAGCTACTTCCAGCTGGTGGAGTCGCTGGCTGGAGCTGTGGGGCCGCTTTGACATTTAAATTCATCTGATATACCAGCAAATGTCTTTATGGTAGTGCCTCAAATGGCAACCTATTCCCTTTTTATAGTGCACTACTTTTGACCTGGGCCCATAGGGCTCTAGTTAAAAGTAGTTCAGTATATAGGGAATAGGGTGCCATTTAGGATGTATCCTATGTAAATAAAGCGCTTAGTCTGAAAAAACAAGTTGAGTGTAATAAATATGTTTTTATTCTCCAGCAGAAAGAGAAGTACAGGGAGGGAATACAGTAAGAACACTAAGAACACTAAACTGAGGTTGGTGCAAAACAGAAAACAAAAGCTCATAAAATGTCTGAGAAGTGATCATTCCTAAAAGAGGAACATTCTGGTCCATAATCTGTAGTTTAAGACAAGTAATCATCATAGAAAAGGTGGGGTTATTAAGAACGAGGGTCAGCTACAGATTATACCAGCTTGTGAAAGAGTGGGATCGACTCATACAGTGAAACAAGCCTAGGGTACGTTGAACCATGCAATCCTACTGGAACGAGCCAGTCGGTCAACCTCCACACCTCACCACCCTTCATGCATAAATACTGATGCATACTGGCAGCAGATAGGTGCACCTGTACTACTGTCCCATCAAACACAATCCTATGGTCTTAATGAAACCTCCAGTCTAGTTAAGGTCACAGTTCTGAATATTGTCAGTCAGATGGGGAAATACTGAATAACTAATAAACAGCAGAATATACTTCATTCTTATTCTATACCATGACTCATGTCATTTCAGGGTTTGACTGCACTTTTAAATCTTTGCGGTCTGTCTATGCACATTCATCTAGTCATGTACATACAATGCTTTAATCAAAACTAGAGAAAATATAGAGTTCTAGGCATGGCATTTTGAGAGGCTGTAAGAACCTTTGGGTACCTGATAAGACTGTTTCTACCAATGAGTGTAAGTTTATAACAAGTCTATCAATAACTCAGGAAATTAAACAGTATTGTATGCACAGGTGATTAAAATATTGTTTGAGGGCACTAGTGTATTAAAGTATGTAAAACACAGCACAGAATAATCCTGACCAGAGAAATTGTAGGAGGGAAGTGATAGGGCTTTCTGTCTTAGTAGCAACTGGGCAGTGATGGAGGTTCAACAGCAGAGGGCAGTGTTGTGCTAGTCTGCAGCCACAATCATAGCAGCATCAGAACACAATTATTATTCTGTGAGCCTTTGACACAACAGTTACACCATTACACAGAGACCCAGGTTTATTTTAGTAGCCTAAGCTATTACAAATACATTAATCTGACCTATGACCATTTTGATAGGAATGAAAGTGCCCTTCTCCGTAGTGGTAGTGTCAACATTGTTATTGGGGTGGAAAAGTGCCAGGGACCAGGATGAAAACACCACAGCCAGACAAGAGCCAATAAATGTTGAGGAATTCTTAAGAGGTGTGGGAAAAAAAAGTTTTCTGCCCGGTTTGTATCTGATGCAAGAGCTGTGAGCTAGATTTGTTCTGGGTTCTTTACCTCTGGTAACCCAGCCCTAACATGCTGACCAGACCGGACACATCGCGTGCCCGAGCATTGCAAAATAAATTTAGAAATCCATGTTATTCAATTATTGCACCCACACTGCTTGCGTGCGCCAACGAGCGTCTGCGATGCCAAGGGCTAAAATAGAAGTCATTCCTATTTCTGACGCAGATCGCGCTGCAAGTCCTGCCTCTCTCATCTCCTCATTGGTTTATAGAAGCAGGTACCCACGTGCCATCTCCTCATTGGTTATACCCACATGGGTGATTGAAAGACGAACTGTTTTGCTGGTTGTCGTGGTAATACTAGGAAAGTTTAGATGCCAATCACCATATAAATTCAAAGATGAAAAAGCCTGGAAGGAGGAGAGATGACTAGAAACGATTCGGTTGACCGTTTTATGTGTGGATTAATTGTTGGAGTAGAGGACCTTGTGCATTTCAGGTAAAATGACAACTCAATGTTTATATCCCAGGACAAATTAGCTAGCAACAGCAAGCTAGCTAAATAGGACAAATTATCTAGCATGTGCAAGCTAGCTAGCTAAATTGCCATACATGTTTAATGCTTTTCGACCTGTCCCCAAATTAATGTAATTGGTTCAGTTTGTTTTGATATTTTAACCTGCGTGTCGTGATCGCGTTTCGTGTGGGGGGACAAAATACATTTATGCACGATGGCGCACGTGCGCAGCCGGTTTGGGTTCCGAGATGTGATATCTGTATTCAGAGTCATCAGAAAATGCTTCTCCTCAGTGTCATTCGTTTCCCACAGCAGTAGCTCAATTTCAGTAGTCACCTTTTGATTACAATTCAATATTATTTTGGTATAACCCAACACATTTTAAACTATAAAAAACGCTGGTTTTGAATTAAGGCACCCATTTCCTTGAGACATTTTGTATTATTATTTGCACACCTTGAACATCAATTTGGAATACAAAAAATGTACTGGGAATACAATTCACATGTTTTATAAAACCATCCAGCATAGTTAATGAACGAGGAGACTCTCAGTTGATACTGTATATTTTCAAGTCTTCTGTTTTTGCAATGTTGGTCCTCCACTGGTGACCTAGCTCTGGTACAAAACAAACTACAACTCACAAGGGGCTGACAACTCCCTTTGTAACGTGGACCTTTTACAACATAATAAATACAACCACACATCACACACAGACAGGGCCTCTCAAAACACAATGTATCAAATCACCCACTAAAACATGATTATGTCTGATTAATCTGGCTTTTAAGACTTGGAAGGGTCCTGTGTTCCTCTAGTAGTGTGGAGGTTGCTATGGTCTGGTGTCGGTGGGTAAAAGCCCTGGTAGGGACAGGTACACCAACACAGACATTTCACATTGTAGTGATAACAATTGTTTGTATTGTTTTAGAGCACTGGGGTCAGGAATGGCATTGAACAGCAACACCCTCCGATTGTCCAAAAAGTGCAGCTTCTGCTACCCAAAACGACAGCCAGCATCAAGCTCCAACCACTGGCATAGCACACGCCCCTGCAAGGCAGGTGGCCGCCAGCCCCCCATATAGCATATGAACACGTCATAAGCCATGAATTATTTTATTTGAATGACAGGAAATTAGCTTTAAAACTGCAAAAAAATTCTCAGCCTCATGGCAAAATGTGTAGAATAACAGGACATTTGCTCAGGGATTCTTGAAAGTTGGGACAATCCTTGTCCGGCAGTGAAACTTTTATTTGATAGTTTAAAAAAATGATTTTGTTGCATTATTTGAGCTTAAAATCGACTTGTTTTGGGAATATATGATTGTCGGCTGATGCCCTTGTCTGGAGCAAAGGAACCCAATTTAAAATTCTAAAAACAGGCAATTATGGATATTTTATTGGAGATTTTCAAATGAATCATTTCCCATATTTTACAAATGTTTGTTTTGAGCATCGGTTGTCACAACTCCGTCAGTGGTTTGTCAATTACGTCACTGATGGTCCACCCCCTTATGATCGTTTTTTGTGTAAATATTCAGAACAAATATTTTCATCAATGCTCTGTAACATATGCTTAAACAATTGAAGCATTTGATTTGCTAGACCTAAAAGATCATGTTTGCTTTCTAAATGTTTTATGTTCTAAATCTAGAAAAACATGTCACAATGCTAAAGAAAGTTGTCCTGGAGCATTTAGTAGTGCTAAATATTTGTATTTAATTTATTTATTTAACCAGGCAAGTCAGTTAAGAACAAATTCTTATTTACAATGACGGCCTACCCTGGCCAAACCCGGATAACGCTCGGCCAATTGTGCGCCGCACTATGGGACTGCCAGTTGAGATACAGCCTGGAATCGAACCAGGGTCTGTAGTGACGCCTCTAGCACTGAGATGCAGTGCCTTAGACCGCTGCGCCACTCGGGGAGTACTATAAAACAAAAAGAAGTTTGGAAGTTGCTTTTTCCTTTACATGGTGTGATTGCTGGTACTTTGGTCTATCAAAATATAGATTTCAACTTTCGTTAATATTAAGACAAATATTTGTGGGGAAAAAGTTGAGATTGTCCCATTGTCCCATCTTTCAAGAATCCCTGAGCTCTAAAACATCAACATTTTCTCTCAGCCTCATGGCAATATGTGTCAAATAGCATGAGATAAGCTATACATCTGCACATTTTTCTTTCTGTGGGGATGCAAGAGGGGCCCGCAAAACTACGCTACGCCACTGGCTCCAACGCAGCAACTCTAGGGCATCTGGCATTTCCATAACAACAACTTCATTAAAACAAAGTAGCAGGGCACAATATTTGGCAACAGGGGTAAATAAAACCAGTGGTCGTGCAGGTGTCTGGTAGGTACTGTAGAAGCACACAATATAGTAGAGGGAGGAAGGGTGATGAATGACAGTCTAGTGCAGCTCAGCCACACTGGGAAGGAATGCTGAGGCATTGATCATCCTGAGGAGTCTCCTTACAGTATCAGTGCTATTGGTTATGAGTGTTACATGTTAGCCTACTACAGTGGGCCATTGTGCTGAGTCCAACCCTCCAAACCCCTCCTAGGCCTCCAGAGATCTGACAGGGAGAGAGGGGACCACCCAACCAGAGGGTGCAGCAGAGAGAGAGATAAGTGCTTAAAAAAAAAAAAGAACTTCTAAAAAATATGTACAGGCATCCTTCAGGAATATTTTAATCTGTTCATTTTAAAAACGTGTCGAGAAAAAAATGAAATAAAAAGAAGTACTGTAGTCTGCAGATATCCTTGCACAATGGCTTAAGATCCTACATTTGCAAGGGGGTTGGTTCAGTCTTCAAGGAAGGGTGTGAAAGAAGAGGAGTATTTAGGAGAGCTGCTTGTTGTCCAGCCTCTTCTCCACAGCTTGAAGGAGGAGCTCAGAGTACTGCTCCAGCAGAGCCAGAGTCCTCTCCTCCCCCGAGGCTAATCTCCCCGTCCCTGGTTCTACTGGTCCTACGGGCCGGCAGCCCACTGTACACAGGGAGCCTCCTGCTGCAGGCCCTCCAGAGGGGGATGGGGGTGAGCTCTGAGGCAGGGAGCTCAGCTCGGCCCTCACCACCTCAAAGGCCTCAGACAGGACCTGGGCCATCTCATGGTGCTCCTGCCTGGAGTCTACAGGCACACTGTTCACCTGCAAGACACAGACATGACCAACATTACCACAAAAACGAAGTGTATGGAAATGTTTTAAAAAATTCATGTAAACTTAACATAAAACAGACAGATAGTGGCCAATAAAATAGTAGCCAATGTAAAAAAAATATTTTTAGTGAACGGGATACTTATTGGGGGAGTGAGTGACTCACCATTCTGTAGAGCTGGGAGGCCTTCCTAAAGGTGTTCTGTAGCTCACTGGCCACCACCCTGCACGACTCCATACTGAGAGAACCGTCTAATGAAAAGCGAGTTATACATGGTCAGGCTGACGCCGCTTAAACCATCCTACTGCAAGTCTCATCATATGTGTCAGTCTAGTCCACAAGAAACTAGTCAAGTCAAAAACAGAACTGCAAGACGGAAAATAGCTAGGTTATTTCATTGGACAACCCATAGCTAGTATGTCAATACAAGGCTGTGTTCTAGCTACTACACAAGGAAGGAAAGGACAGACAGGAGGACCACAGAGGGAATGCTCTTCATGGAAACGGGGAAGTGACAGAGATGGAGAGAAAAAGAAAGAGGGACATGAACGAGAGCGAGAGCATGCCTCACCCGTCAGGAGAAAATGGTTAAGTGACGGAGGACAGGGTGAAGGTGAAGAGTATATGGGGGTGGAGACTGAGACGGTAGGCCACACGGCACCAGTAGTAAAGAAGTGCTTGGTGTTGGCCAGGGGCAGGCCCAGACGCAGAGATGACAGGATGAAGGAGGGAGATCGCTGGAGCAAACCTGTGCGGTCCTGGCCGGAACCTCCAGATGACAGCAGGTATACGGGACTGCCCTGTAGAGACACCTCCATCGCGGGACTCTTCTCCTGGGTCAGGCCCTGGCTCTCCTCCATCTTTGGCTGTTCTAGTCTGTTGTCTACCACGGGGGCCTCAGGACGCAGCTCCGTGGTGAGAAAACGCTGCTCCGCCTCAGGACTCCGAGCTGGGGAGAGGGACAGTGCAGTGACTAGCTGGACTTTGTTGGTGAGTACTGGATGAGTCTGGCCCTGGTGAGGTAACAAGCTGACTGGAGATCTGGAAGAGAGGTCGTTGTCCTCTTTGACAGTCTTGGAGGAGGCGGCGGTCTTGAAGGTACTGTTGGGAGTGAAGACCGCCAGGGAGGGCTTGTCTGGGAGGGGCTTGGAGATGTCCAGGTTGAGCTGGGGCCGGGTGCTGCACATCAGCTTAGCCTGCAGACTCTTGGTGGTTGGGTTGGAGTTGCTTGGAGAGCTAGTGATGAGGGTGGGGATAACTGCAGCATGGGGCATGGCTAAACCCAACGCCAGAGGGGAGGAGGAGGATAAGGTGGAAGAGACCACGGCCACGGGGTTAGACGGTTTAGTACTAAGACTCTGGGAGCTCTGGGAGGAGCAGCTCCGACTCTTGGTGGGAGCGTTGGACGTGTCAGAGCTGGACCCCCTGCGTGACTCTGTAGACCCAGACTCTTCCTCGGCCACGTTTAGGCTGTCTCCCATGGACATGGAGCGGGACATCTTGGCCATGGAGCTGGTGGTGGGGCTCATGTAGGAGCAGCGGGATTTGACGCTCCTGGGCGTGGGGGCAGTGCCATGACTGGTACTGGTGATGTCCCGGGGTTGTGGGGAGGTGGGGCTGCAGAGGGGGGACACAGTGGGAAGGGTGCGGCGGGGGGTTGTGGGGAGGGTCACTGGACGCTCGTTGGCCTGGGATTGATGAGACTGGGAGTGATGGGGCTGAGGGGCTACCTCCTTGGAGGGCCGAGACAGGCTCAGAGGCATTTCTACGAGTAACAAGAGAGGGACAGACAGAGAAGGAAGGTAAATGATTAGCCTATGCCGGCCAGGGCAGTGTTAACAACATTTCTGTCTCTTATTAGACATTCAAGGAAGAGCTTGACCTTTTACACCATGCGTAGAATATAAAATGAGGACCTTTTTAAATCATAACATAAAGTGTTCCTGTAATACATGATCATAACATCAATACACTAGCTAGACATGATCACAATCACATCCGTAGTGTCTCACCCTCAGTGTGCAGGTTCTGGACTGACTGGGACTTCCTCATGCCTGTAGATGTGAGGTGTGATGCTGCAGCCTTGGCCACAGGGCTGACTATCCTACGGGAGTCCACTGCAGGGTTAAAAAGCTTCTTCCTCAGAGGAGAGGCCCGGAGATTCAGACCCTTCTCCGTAGTGGTAGTGTCCACTACTTCTAGTCTCCCGGTAGTGCCCTTCTGAGATTCTTCTGAGCCCTTTCTCTGGCTGTGGCTCTGGCCCGGGCTGTGGAGTTGGCTCTGGCCCTGGCTGTGGAGTTGGCTCTGGCCCTGGCTGTGGCCTTGGCCCTGGCCCTGGTTGTGGCTCTGGCCCTGGCTGTGGAGTTGGCTCTGGCCCTGGAGTTGGCTCTGGCCCTGGTTGTGGCTCTGGCTGTGGCTCTGGTCCTGGTTGTGGCTCTGGTCCTGGCTGTGGCTCTGGTCCTGGTTGTGGCTCTGGTCCTGGCTCTGGTCCTGGCTGTGGCTCTGGCTCTGGTTGTGGCTCTGGTCCTGGTTTTGGCTCTGGTCCTGGTTGTGGCCTTGGCTGTGGCTCTGGTCCTGGTTGTGGCCTTGGCTGTGGCTCTGGTCCTGGTTGTGGCCTTGGCTGTGGCTCTGGCCCTGGTTGTGGCTCTGGTCCTGGTTGTGGCCTTGGCTCTGGCCCTGGCTGTGGCGTTGGCTCTGGTCCTGGCTGTGGCCTTGGCTCTGGCCCTGGCTGTGGCGTTGGCTCTGGTCCTGGCTGTGGCCTTGGCTCTGGCCCTGGCTGTGGCGTTGGCTCTGGTCCTGGCTGTGGCCTTGGCTCTGGCCCTGGCTCTGGCCCTGGCTGTGGCGTTGGCTCTGGCCCTGGCTGTGGCGTTGGCTCTGGTCCTGGCTGTGGCCTTGGCTCTGGCCCTGGCCTTGGCTCTGGCCCTGGCTGTGGCTGTGGCTCTGGCTGTGGCCTTGGCTCTGGTTGTGCTCCATGAGGGGCCTCACCTCAGAGACCAGGGGCCTCACCACACCGCTGGCTACCTTCCCCTCAACACCGCTCTTCGATGGGAATGGAAAGGCAGTCCTGCTAGAAAGGAAAAACAGTGAGCCATTCAGTTAGGACTGTTTGTCAACATATTCAGTCATCTAAAAGGATAGCTCACTTTTGTGATAGATGAGTGTGGGTTAACAGAATGTTCTTTGGTCAACTAACTGATACACTAAATGGCCAAAAGTAAAAACGAGCACACAGCCATGCAATCTCCATTTACAAACATTGGCAGTAGAATGGCCCATACTGAAGAGCTCAGTGACTTTCAACGTGGCACCGTCGTAGGATGCCACCTTTCCAACAAGTCAGTTTGTCAAATTTCTGCCCTGCTAGAGCTGCCCCGGTCAACTGTAAGTGCTGTTTTTGTGAAGTGGAAACGTCTAGGAGCAACAACGGCTCTGCCGCGAAGTGCCAGGCCACACAAGCTCAAGAACGGGACCGCCGAGTGCTGAAGCGCGTACAAATCATCTGTCCTCAGTTACAACACTCACTACCTAGTTCCAAACTGCCTCTGGCAGCATAAGAACTGTTAGTCGGGAGGTTCATGAAATGGGTTTCCATGGCCGAGCAGCCACACCAAGCCTAAGATCACCATGCACAATACCAAGCGTCGGCTGGAGTGGTGTAACGCTCGCCGCCATTGGACTCTGGAGCAGTGGAAACGCATTCTCTGGAGTGAGGAATTACGCTTCACCATCTGGCAGTGCGACGTACGAATCTGGGTTTGGCGGATGCCAGGAGAACGCTACCTGCCTCAATGCATAGTGCCAACTGCAACATTTGGTGGAGGAGGAATAACATTCTTGGGCTGTTTTTCATGGTTCGGGTTAGGCTCCTTTGTTCCAGTGAAGAGAAATCTTAACACTACAGCATACAATGACATTCTAGACGATTCTGTGCAACAGTTTGGGGAAGGCCCTTTCCTGTTTCAGCATGACAATACCCCCGTGCACAAAGCGAGGTCCATACAGAAATGGTTTGTTGATCGGTGTGGAAGAACTTGACTGGCGTGCACAGAGCCCTGACCTCAACCGTATCGAACACCTTTGGGATGAATTGCAACGCTGACTGCGAGCCAGGTCTAATCCCCCAACATCAGTGCCCGACCTCACTAATGCTCGTGGCTGAATGGAAGCAAATCCCCACAGCAACGTTCCAACATCTAGTGGAAAGCCTTCCCAGAATCGTGGAGGCTGTTATACCAGGAAAGGGGGGACCAACTCCACATTAATGCCCATGATTTCAGAATGAGAAGTTCGATGAGCAGGTGTCCACATACTTTTGGATCATGTAGTGTAGGTATGGCATACCTTCCAGTAGAACATTGGGACAGGAACTTGGAGGAGATGCTGACACTGTCAGGGGTGACAACTCTGGTCGGGCTCACTGACAATCAAAGAGGAGAAATACAATGAATATATCTGAAATACTTTTACTATTAACTTGTGTGTGTCTCTATATGTGTATACTATTGTGTCTAATGTACTCCTGGCTGCACAATTCAGTTGTGTGGACAATAAAGTTTGAATTTAATATTCCATGTGCCAGTTGAAAGGGAAGCTTTCATGAATCTCTCTGGGTGCATCCCAATAATATCTATTTTCTCCTGAAGTGTGCACTCGTTCACTACCTCCCACAAATCTAAAAGCACTGAATTGGTGGAGGCATGGGCTAGTGGGAGTTTCCACCACATTTCTTATACCAGTCAAGGAGAGACATATATGCTGTTCTTACCTGGGTTTTTAAGCTCAGCCAGGTTGCCAAAGTGCTGTTTGAGGAAGGCCTCCTGGTCAGGGGTCTTAGGTACTACTGTTGTCCCCTTGGCCTCTCCCCTCCCTACGCCCCCCTCCTCTTCCTCCTCCAGTTCCTCCATGTCCAATTCAGAGGAGTTCCCATCCACACTGAGAGGCTCTGTGGGCTCAGAGTCTGACACAGAGAAAATAGATTTGAAGAACTTTATTTTTCCTGTTAGAACTGTAGTCATACGACACAGAAAACACACAGATATCCAGAGTTGTTAAAAAAAACATCTGTTTGAATCGTGATTGGTGAAAAAAAAATAGTTTGTTGTACTTATCCAGGAAATGCAGATGAGCTTTGTGATTTACATAAATTCACTGAAAACCCACACTAACACAGTTATATTACAGTATTGCACTTTTCATGTAGTCTACTTTCGGCCAGCTAATAGCCTAACCACCGATCAAGCAACATTATGGACTAAACATCAAAAACTGTTGCTGCAGTAATATTTTAGGTCAAATTAAGATCCTATGCCTCTGTGTGTGTCTCACCCTCTCCAGGAGGCTGCTGCTGGCTGTCTGGGCTGGACCATCTGCTGCTGGAGTAGTCCACAGAGCAGGCGCTGTCTGGGCTGTGTTTGTCACGGTGGCCCTGGCTCCACTGGTTGTGGTTCTGGTACCCCTTCACACTCCTGCTGGTCTCAGGCCCGGGCAGTAGCTCTTTCACTAGGTACTCACTATAGAGGAAACACAGATAGTGGATATATGGGTTGGGACTAGGTGGTATGTAAACTGTATATATGGACTACGGTATCTGATATGTAGGGCGCTGGTATTCATAAAGTATCTCAGATTAGGTTTGCTAATCTAGGAAAAGGTCTCCCTGGTCTTTTATAATCTAAAAGGCAAAATTGACTCTAGATTAGAACTATACTGCGCAAAAATATAAACACAACATTCAATCATTTCAACGATTTTACTGAGTTACAGTTCATTTAGGGAAATCAGTCATTTGAAATAAATGAATTAGGCCCTAATCTATGGGTTTCACATGACTGGGAGCCAGGCCCACCCACTGGGGAGCCAGGCCCAGCAAATCTTAATACGTTTTCCCCCACAAAAGGGCTTTAATACAGACAGAAATACTCCTCAGTTTCATCTGCTGTCCGGGTAGCTGATCCCGCAGGTGAAGAAGCAGGAAGTGGAGGTCCTGGGCTGGCGTGGTTACACGTGGTCTGCGGTTATGAGGCCGGTTGGACGTACTGCCAAATTCTCTAAAACGACTTTGGCTTATTATATAGAACGGCTTATTATATAGAAATTAACATCCAATTCTCTGGCAACAGCTCTGGTGGACATTCCTGCAGTCAGCATGCCAATTGCACGCTCCCTCAAAACATCTGTGGCATTGGGTTGTGTGACAAAACGGCACATTTTAGAGTGGTCTTTTTTATTGTCCTCAGCACAAGGTGCACCTGTGTAATGATCATGCTGTTTAATCAGCTTCTTGATATGCCATGCCTGTCAGATGGTTGGAATATCTTGGCAAAGGAGAAATGCTCACTAACAGGGATGTACTTTTTTTTTTTGCATATTAAACATTTCTGTGATCTTTTATTTCAGTTCATCAAACATGGGACCAACACTTTACATATTGCATTCATATTTTTGTTCAGTGTAATTTGGGATGCTTTATGAATACAACCCCAGGAGTTTTTTCAGGTCAGAGGCACTTGGTCAGTGAAAACAACTAAAGGCCCAAACTATGCAGTAATTTTTTGGCCATATACAGTGAGGAGAAAATGAGATACACTTATGGCGAGTGTTTACCTGCCAGCTAAGCTGGCCCTGTCCTCACAGCCCTCGGGGTAGATCACTGAGCCTGTCTCTGGGGTCTGTGGAGAGAACATGATGTTGTGGGGTCGCTGCTGGGACCTCTGCTCAGACTCATCCCCCTGCAAGGAGCAAACAGAGACATTTTAGTATGAGTTCTGATGGTTTGAACAAAAAAGTATACTTTATTCTACCTATAAGTGTTCCTATGGGCCCTGGTCAAAAGAAGTGCAGGGATTAGGGTACTATTTGGGACGAAGACAAAGAAGCCTTTTTGAAGTCCACTTTACTTCCACGAGTGGTTGGATATTTCCCTCTCTCTGTGATCCACTCACCCATGCAGTAAGGGGTTGCAGGCTGATGGTGCTGCCCAGTTCATCCTCCCTGAATGGGTCTCTGAAAGCATCAGGCTGGGTCTTGGTCTTGTTGGGGGAGGAGGGGGGCATGGCGAAGGAATCCAGCTGTCTGAGGTCCAACATGGACTTGACCATCAGCTCCATGCTGACCATGCCTCTGGCCCAGCGGCGCCGCGGACGGGGACCCCTTTCCTCACAGTGATGATTGCCCTGGGAGGAACGCCTGCCAAAAGAGCTCTCCTATAGGGACAGACAGACAGACAGACAAGGGTTCAGTTAACAGTTTATAAGGGGAATATTCACTGACTGTGTTACTGGGAAAATATTCACTGACAGTTACAAGAAATACTAACCCTTTTCAGTTCTCTGCCGTGAGAGTTAAGAGAGTTGTGCTTTTCGTCTGAGGTGTCTGGAAAGCAAACACAAAACCAACCGATATTTCAGGATGTGTACTGCCTTCAACATTGCCATGAAAAAACACATTCTTAATACTGTAGATATAAACTCTGTATACCACTCAGTATATATTGAGTTGCACCACACCGCCTTTTGCTCTCAGAACAGCCTCAATTCGTTGGGGCATAGACGCTGGCCCATGTTGACACCAATGCTTCCCACAGTTGTGTCAAGTTGGCTGGATGTCCATTGGGTGGTGGACCATTCTTGATACACACGGGCAACTGTTGAGCGTGAAAAACCCAGCAGCGTTGCAGATCTTGACACAAACCGGTGCGCCTGGCACCTACTACCATACCCCGTTCAAAGGTACTTAAATCTTTTGTCTCATTCACCCTCTCTCTCTCTGAATGGCACACATGCACAATCCATGTCTCACTTGTGTCAAGGCTTAAAAAAATCCTTAATTAACCGGTCTCCTCCCCTCCATCTACATTGATTGAAGTGGATCTAACAAGTGACATCAATAATGGATCATAGTTTTCACCTGGATTCACCTGGTCAGTTTGTCAGAACTTGTTCTTAATTGATTTGCCAAGTTAAATAAAGGTTAAATTAAAACAAATGCAATAATGTTTTGTATACTCAGTGTATTGTTTGTGTACAAATGTATTTCTGAGATACCAACCTGTCTCTTCCTCTGCACTGCAGCCTGACACCATGTAAGGAGAGATCATCTCTTCCTCATCCTCATCCTCTTCCTCCTCCTCTATCCCCTCCACCTCTTTGTCGCTGTCAGAGGACATGGTGACTATGGGAGGGGTTCTGTGCACCTCTCTCCTGGTGCTGCACAGAACAGACAGGGAACAGAGCAATCATACTACTAGAAGACAATAGTCAAATGGGGCTGTATGTCTCTGATAATGCAACATGCTACGAAAGGGACACTGGTCATTCACTAGCAACGTTCATAGCGACAAGCCTGTCTTACAAATAATACAGAACACAGGATTAACAGTTGTTTTTCACTCCAATTGTCTTCAGAATGCGTCTCTCATCCAGTGATCACGTTATGTAAACACCATGTTTGCTTTCTAAGGGTATTAGCTAGCACAAAACATGTTATCCAATTAACTGGGTACTCCAAGGAGGCCCTTTGCTTCACTTGGAGCTAACAAGAATAAGAAGGACAGCGACAACAAAACAGGAATAAGTCATGTCAATCAAGGTACTTGTTCTACAATGTGTTCCAATACGGTAGCTACCTGAGATTGCAAGGTTTGTGAGGTGGGGTCTTCTGAACTGGCTTGCCATTCTGTTTGAGGTCTGACAGACGCTGTCTCATACTGATGGTCAGCTCCGGGGCCAGACGCCACACAAAGATACAGCTGTCACCAGACACAGTTATCATGTGCTTGCAGTCATTGGTGAACTTCATTCCAGTCACAACCTCTGTGAAAAAGAGAAAAGACAAACAAATGAAAAGGATGAAATCGTCTGGGCACTTTCAGTTCTGGAAAGAAGTAGAAGGTGCTCAACCAACGTGAGCAGAGGTGCAACCTAAAAATGTTTAGTTTTATTAGACAAGTTGAAAAGACTGACGTTTCGGCCTTCAAAGGCCTTCTTCAGAATAATCACAAAGGGAATGGACAAGTTTATATAAGGCATGGGGAAGACAATTAGGACATTAGGACAGATAACTGATCTGTGGAATTCACAGTATGAATTAAGTGTCTCAGATTAGGTTTGCTGATCTAGGATAAGGTCTCCCTGGTCTTTTATAATCTAAAAGGCAAAACTGATCCTAGATCAGAACTATACAGAATAAAAATATAAACTCAACATTCAACAATTTAACAATTTTACTGATATAAGGAAATCAATCAATTGAAATAAATGAATTAGGCCCTAATCTATGGATTTCACATGACTGGGAGCCAGGCCCAGCCAATCGTAATACGTTTTCCCAAACAAAAGGGTTTTTATTACAGACAGAAATATCCTGTGTATCTGCTGTCCAGGTAGCTGGTCTCAGATGATCCCGCAGGTGAAGAAGCTGGAAGTGGAGGTCCTGAGCTGGCGTGGTTAAACGTGGTCTGCGGTTATGAGGCCAGTTGGACGTACTGCCAAATTCTCTAAAATAACTTTGTAGGCGGCTTATGGTAGAGAAATGAACATTCAATCCTCTGGCAACAGCTCTGGTGGACATTCCTGCAGTCAGCATGCCAATTGCACGCTCTCTCAAAACTTGAGACATCTGTGGCATTGGGTTGTGTGACAAAACTGCACATTTTAGAGTGGTCTTTTATTGTCCCCAGCACAAAGTGCAGCTGTGTAATGATAATACTATTTAATCAGCTTCTTGATATGCCACACCTGTCAGGTGGATGTATTATATTGGTAAAGGAGAAATGCTCACTAACAAGGGATGTAAACAAATTTGCGAGGGAGAGAGGAAGAAGAGTTCCAGCTGGTTTCTCCGTCTGAACACACTACAGGTTGTCATTCAGCCATTTTGCTGTCTTTTTTCTAACTAAATGGGTTATTTTTACCAGAGTGTCCAAACATGGTGGCCACACACTCTCCAGAGTAGTAGTCAAAGATGCTGATGTTCTTGTCTGAGCAGCTGGTGGCCACATACAGCCCTGAGGGGTCGGTCTGAACCTGGGGAGAGGAGAAGAAGGATTTAAACACCACTTGGAGTGCACATTATTATAAACCAGCAATCTGTGTTGTCAAATGAGTCTTCACAGTGACACTACATTACATGAAAACATGCAAACCTTGATAACAGTGCCATCCTCTCCTTGGGAGCCCTTGTACAGTTTCTTCTGTTTGCCGTTACTGATGTTGAAGATTCTGTGGGAGGGGAACTAAGAGTTAGACAAAAGGACAGGTCTAGAGACTTGACACCTCCACACACAGAAGTGCAGGTGTGCCTGTTTTGATCTCAACATGAAACACACCAACAGCTCAATACTCCAGGAGTAAATCACAAAGACAGTTCTGCTGTTGAAGCACAAGTGGGTTAATCAATCCTCTGTTTTATCCACTGTCAGCACAAGATCCACTTCTCTACACAAGAACAATGGAGAACGATAAGTCGATAACCCAAAGTCAGACACGTCTATCCATTTACATCCTGCCTCAGCAGTTAAGGTTATGACCCCACGACTTTCAGATCAAGGCACTGAGTCATCTGACCTAGGGAGTTCAAGGAAACACGAGACTGTGTTTTGTTCATGAGTCAGTGAACTCTGTGCCACATAGTGTGCTAACAGCACAGCAGCTCAGCTGGTAAGCATGTCTCTCCCCAGCTGACCACATGGGGTCACAAACAGCCTAACTGGTGTATTTCCAAGAAGTGCAGGAAGGAAAGACCAGCAGCCACCAGCTGGCAGACAACCACCCACAAGGCCCAGCCAGGGCCCAGTCAGGGCCCAGCCAACCTTGGGAGGAGTTGGCAGAGTGTGGGCTGAGGGCAGCCAGTCAACCTTTGGTTCTCACTCTTAAGCACCGCTGCTTAGTTACATAAGGAACAAACCAGAGCCTGTTAAACAAAAACCCTTTAACTCTACAACCTACATTTAATCATTAAAGTGCAGTGAGATGTCCTAGTTTTCATAGCAGCATGAGGTGTGTTTACAGTTGACTTAAAGAGTCTCCAGCTGAGGGAAAACCTTTTTTGGACTGTTGTACTACTCTCCCACATTCCTCCTATTTACACCAACTGATACATAAAGCAGTACACTATAACTTGAGGGTGGTTGTTAACATCATTTGAAGGTGATTGTTTGAATTTTCTCCATTATGGTTGAATTTTCCATATTAACTTTGACTTTCATAGCGTGTTGTTACTGTTGTTGACACAAGGTGGAGTATGTGAGTGAAAGATGGAAACACTTGTGCAGGCAGGCAGACCGAGGCATGAGTAGGATAAACTCAGGTCAGGCACATGGACAGCAGCATATCTGTAGCTGCAGATAGCTAAAGACAGAACAACCCAGGGGCAAGGCCCATAATCTAATCCGTCCTGTGTCGACAACACCTGAGTTAAGGGATAATCCACCTGCTAGGGAGGGATGACCTGACAGATTACTGAGGGAGAGAGGTCACACGTACTCACAAAGAAACACACGTGCACAGCCACTAATATATACACGCACACACGCATACACATGGACACACACACACACCAACACTGACGTACAAACACACGTACACAGAAACACAAATCCATTCTGTTAGATTCTGGGTTAAACTTGGAACATTGTTATACTCAGCAGTATAGTATCTGAGGGGTGAAAGAGACTGGTTTTTACATCAGAAGTTAATGGTTATCTGGAGAAGCCAGATGGCTGTGGAATGTGTTGGGTGGACGGGAGGAAGTCACAGGATAGCTATAGTGGATACGGATGGACGTCTGTGGATTAGGCAAATGAGGGGTTGAGGTCAGGTCAGATCCCCTTAAGGGAGAAATTATGGTTTATTACCCTAATACTTTGTCTTCCTTTCAAACCATAAAAGATAAGATAAAGATAAAGTAAGGATCGGAGAGAAGCAGGAGTGCCTAAATTGGAGTATATATACTTGTGTTGGAAACATGTTTTGTCTGAATGCTGTATTGACTCTCTGGGAAGAAATAAACTTGGTTAAGCTTTCATAATGTCCGTTAATTCTGAGAATTAGAACCTAACAAAAACAAGTCAGCCAGAGCAACAGAGACAGACAAGCAAGGACAGGTAGACTAGGCCCCCACCTAACGCTGCGGTCTTGACAACCAATTGCGGCGTACTTCCTGGTGGGGTCGATATCCATGTCATACAGCGTCGTCTTGCGTACGATGTGGTGGGTGCGGGTAAACACTGTTCCTTCATCTGACTGTAAACAAAACAAGAGGGTAAAACAGGTCAGTCACTCACTGCCATGCTAGACCATTAACACTACTGGAAATGCTCCAATGAGTAATGACAGTTTTGGCAGACATACAGTTGAAGTCGGAAGTTTATATACACCTTAGCCAAATACATTTAAACTCAGTTTTTCACCATTCCTGAGATTAAATCCCAGTAAAAATTCCCTGTCTTTGGTCAGTTAGGATCACCACTTTATTTTAAGAATGTGAAATGTCAGAATAATAGTAGAGAATGATTTATTTCAGCTTTTATTTATTTCATCACATTCCCAGTGGGTCAGAAGTTTACATTACTCAATTAGTATTTGGTAGCATTGCCTTTAAATTGTTTAACTTGGGTCAAACGTTTCAGGTATCCTTCCACTAGCTTCCCACAATGAGTTGGGTGAATTTTGGCCCATTCGTCCTGACAGAGCTGGTGTAACTGAGTCAGGTTTGTAGGCCTCCTTGCTCGCACATGCTTTTTCAGTTCCGCCCACAAATTTTCTATAGGATTGAGGGCAGGGCTTTGTGATGGCCACTCCAATACCTTGACTTTGTTGTCCTTAAGCCATTTTGCCACAACTTTGGAAGTATGCTTGGGGTCATTGTCCATTTGGAAGACCCATTTGTGACCAAGCTTTAACTTCCTGACTGACGTCTTGAGATGCTGCTTCAATATATCCACATAATTTTCCTGCCTCATGATGCCATCTATTTTGTGAAGTGCACCAATCCCTCCTGCAGCAAAGCACACCCACAACATGATGCTGCCACCTCCGTGCTTCACGGTTGGGAAGGTATAATTCGGCTTGCAAGCCTCCCCCTTTTCCCTCCAAACATAACGATGGTCATTATGGTCAAACTGTTCTATTTTTGTTTCATCAGACCAAAGGACATTTCTCCAAAAAGTACAATATTTGTCCCCATGTGCAGTTGCAAACCCTAGTCTGGCTTTTTTATGGCGGTTTGGGAGCAGTGGTTTCTTCCTTGCTGGGCGGCCTTTCAGGTTATGTTGATATAGGACTTGTTTTACTGTGGATATAGATACTTTTGTACCTGTTTCCTCCAGCATCTTCCAAAGGTCCTTTGCTGTTGTTCTGGGACTGATTTGCACTTTTCTCACCAAAGTACGTTAATCTTTAGGAGACAGAACGCATCTCCTTCCTGAGTGGTATGACGGCTGCGTGGTCCCATGGTGTTTATACTTGCGTACTATTGTTTGTACAGATGAACGTGATACAGATGAACGTGTTAGGATGAACCAGAGGTCTACAATTTTTTTGCTGAGGTCTCGGCTGATTTCTTTGGATTTTCCCATGATGTCAAGCAAAGAGGCACTGACTTTGAAGGTAGGCCTTGAAATACATCCACAGGTACACCTCCAATTGACTCAAATGATGTCAATTAGCCTATCAGAAGCTAAAGCCATGACATCATTTTCTGGATTTTCCCAAGCTGTTTAAAGGCACAGTCAACTTAGTGCATGTAAACTTCTGACCCACTGGAATTGTGATACAGTGAATTATAAGTGAAATAATCTGTCTGTAAACAATTGTTGGAAAAATTACTTGTGTCATGCACAAAGTAGATGTCCTAACCGACTTGCCAAAACTATAGTTTGTTAAGAAAAAATGTGTGGAGTGGTTTAAAAACGAGCTTTAATGACTCCAACATAAGTGTATGTAAACTTCCGAATTCAACTGTAGTTAGAATGGGTCATAGTACAGTGGTTCGTCCTTTAAAAGTTGCAGCGTACTGCGGCGCAGCTTGCATGGATTCTATGGCATGGTACCATTAATGCTAGTTAGTGCTAGTTTGACTACCAGAGGGCATCTTTGAGAAGCATTTGAATGCCTTCAATAGAGGTAGTACTTGAGAATGTAAAACCTTTTTTAGTAAGAACATAGTATATGGGACTGATTTTAAGAAATTTAGCTTAATTAAAAACAAATGTTTTTATTTTATTTTTTATCCCATTTTCTCCCCAATTTTCGTGGTATCCAATCGCTAGTAATTACTATCTTGTCTCATCGCTACAACTCCCGTACGGGCTCGGGAGAGACGAAGGTCGAAAGCCATGCGTCCTCCGAAGCACAACCCAACCAAGCCGCACTGCTTCTTAACACAGCGCTCCTCCAACCCGGAAGCCAGCCGCACCAATGTGTCGGAGGAAACACCGTGTACCTGGCCCCCTTGGTTAGCGCGCACTGCGCCCGGCCCGCCACAGGAGTCGCTGGAGCGCGATGAGACAAGGATATCCCTACCGGCCAAACCCTCCCTAACCCGGACGACGCTATGCCAATTGTGCGTCGCCCCACGGACCTCCCGGTCGCGGCCGGCTGCGACAGAGCCTGGGCGCGAACCCAGAGACTCTGGTGGCGCAGTTAGCACTGCGATGCAGTGCCCTAGACCACTGCGCCACCCGGGAGGCTAGCTTAATTAATTTGATAAACATTATGGTGTTTCTATTCCAAGAAAAACAAAAAACCCTCTGTGTTTCCATTAGGATGGAACAGAAAATATGGCGCTGTACAACGTGGCGGTCGGGAGTAGGCTACAGGCTATTTAGCTAAAGAATCACTGTGTCATGCGGGCACATCGGGGAGGAAGGAGTAGGCTGTCCTTGTAATTAAGAATATGTTCTTAATTAACTGACTTGCCTTGTTAAACAAAGGTTACACTAAGAGCATAACATTTATACACCCTAATTGTATAATTGTAGTCTAACCAATACCCAAACTGAGATACAGTGAAAATATACATCTCATTGATTTATCAAGACCATTCCCCATGCTTGTCTCAGAGCAGCGCGAAACAATGCTAAAATAGTTGTAGGCTATTGCTTCAAATCCTATTGCTTCTAACTTCAATATGCTATTTAAATAAATAAGACCTACACCACTTTTAACAGCACATTACTCAACACTAGTGAGACTCATGTCGCCTACGGTAGGACTACAGTATATCAAAAAAATATGACGTGACTCTCTGCCACTAATTACATATAGAGGATTGGAGGATTCTAAATTGAAACCAAAATCCGCCTCATGGGTCTCCGGGTGGTGGCCGGCACGGGTATCTGTAGCAACGCATTTTGCATTGCGATGCGGTGACTTAGTATCAAAAGTATCAAAATACAGAGAGGTGTTGGTAAAGGTATATTGTCCTGCTAATAGCCCATAATGAGCTATTATAATACTGTACATGGTGTCCAGGTCAGGATAACCAAAACATTTCTTTATTAAAGACTATCAGAAAGAATGTTGGTACTTGAATGAGTGAGTCACTCAGCTTTATGTAGGTGCCGGCTATATGACTGTGTTATCAATTTGATAATATATAACGATATTTTGGAGGTTATTTTGTTTTCAAAAAAATGAAAGTGAGCAATTGTAATCTGAATAAAGGCCAAAATAATATTTGTAAAGGCCAAAATATTTATTTCTGTTTTTAGAGGGAGAGAAACGCTGGGTCAATTGTGCGCCGCCCTATTGGACTCCCAATCACGGTCGGATGTGATACATGATAATACTTTTTGTGGTATTATTTGTTTTGTCTTTTTTGGTGGATTAAACTGAAATTGCAACCAATCACAGCCGGTTGTGATACAGCCAACCTAATTGAGAAATACATTTGAGGATAGAATTCTCCCCCTACCCTCCTTTTAGGCAAGTTTATTGTCCAGCTACCTACTAATTGCCATAATGGCGCTGTACAACATGACCATGTGTGTTTGAAAGAGTATTTTCCAGTAAGCAACAATTTGTTTACCTTCATTAGACAACTTTGTTCCAATATATCTGTAATTCAGCGATATTTATTCCCATAGTAATTCGTTATGGATCCATAAATAAATAAACGTCGGCATTTTGAAAGAGTATTTTTATCATTATTTTATTAACGAAAGCATAAAGATGCCATTATTAGTTTGAACGTGCAGACTGGCACTAAGAACAGCGGGAACGTTTCCCTAGTCAGCGCCATTTTTAGTGCAATGCCCCTTAAAGTGTTGCTCTGTGCTACCCAGTGTGGTGGGGTGGGGGTCCACCCCCCATGGGCTAGGTCCATCTTCTGTGCGCGGCTCTGCGGCCCATCCCGTGCCCCTGGCCCTCGTGCCTTGAACCTCACGCGCTTTCAGTGGATACAGCTGGAGAGTTGCAAGGCAATCCTATTGTGCCCCACTCGGGAGCCATGACCAACATGGCCAATATAAACTCAGCAAAAAAATCTCTCAAAGTCTCTCAAAGATAATTTGTAAAAATCCAAATAACTTCACAGATCTTCATTGTAAAGGGTTTAAACACTGTTTCCCATGCTTGTTCAATGAACCATAAACAATTAATGAACATGCACCTGTGGAACGGTCGTTAAGACACTAACAGCTTACAGACAGTAGGCAATTAAGGTCACAGTTATGAAAACTTAGGACACTAAAGAGGCCTTTCTACTGACTCTGAAAATCACCAAAAGAAAGATGCCCAGGGTCCCTGCTCATCTGCGTGAACGTGCCTTAGGCATGCTGCAAGGAGGCATTAGGACTGCAGATGTGGCAGTCCAATAAATTGCAATGTCCGTACTGTGAGACGCCTAAGACAGCGCTACAGGGAGACAGGACGGACAGCTAATCATCCTCACTGTGGCAGACCACGTGTAACAACACCTGCACAGGATCGGTACATCCGAACATCACACCTGCGGAACAGGTACAGGATGGCAACAACAACTGCCCGAGTTACACCAGGAATGCACAATCCCTCCATCAGTGCTCAGACTGTCCACAATAGGCTGAGAGAGGCTAGACTGAGGGCTTGTAGGCCTGTTGTAAGACAGGTCTTCACCAGACATCACTGGCAACAACGGCGCCTATGGGCACAAACCCACCA
Organism: Salvelinus namaycush; assembly: GCF_016432855.1. Taxonomy (NCBI): domain Eukaryota; kingdom Metazoa; phylum Chordata; class Actinopteri; order Salmoniformes; family Salmonidae; genus Salvelinus; species Salvelinus namaycush. The sequence goes on from NC_052321.1 coordinate 33,380,876, forward strand.
TTGCTGGACCAGACAGGACTGCCAAAAAGTGCTCTTCACTGACAAGTCGCGGTTTTGTCTCACCAGGGGTGATGGTAGGATTCGTGTTTATCGGCAAAGGAATGAGTGTTACACCGAGGCCTGTACTCTGGAACGGGATCGATTTGGAGGTGGAGGGTCCGTCATGGTCTGGGGCGGTGTGTCACAGCATCATTGGACTGAGCTTGTTGTCATTGCAGGCAATCTCAACGCTGTGCGTTACAAGGAAGACATCCTCCTCCCTCATGTGGTACCCTTCCTGGAGGCTCATCCTGACATGACCCTCCAGCATGACAATGCCACCAGCCATACTGCTCGTTCTGTGCGTGATTTCCTGCAAGACAGGAATGTCAGTGTTCTGCCATGGCCAGCAAAGAGCCCGTATCTCAATCCCATTGCGCACGTCTGGGACCTATTGGTGAGGGCTAGGGCCATTCCCCCCAGAAATGTCCGGGAACTTGCAGGTGCCTTGGTGGAAGAGTGGGGTAACATCTTACAGCAAGAACTGGCAAATCTGGTGCAGTCCATGAGGAAGAGATGCACTGCATTAATGCAGCTGGTGGCCACACCAGATACTGACTGTTACTTTGATTTTGACCCCCCTCCCTTTGTTTAGGGACACATTAGTCCATTTCTGTTAGTCACATGTCTGTGGAACTCAGTTATATTTACACATGTTAAGTTTGCTGAAAATAAATGCAGTTGACAGTGAGGACGTTTCTTTTTTTAATGAGTTTATATTGTCCTGCTAATAACAGGGTTAATAACATATCTGTGAGAATATCCAAGGGGCTTTTATATAATTCAAAACTAATAATAATAATAATTGCTTTGTTTAAGAAATACAAATATTTTGGAGATGATTTAGTTTTCAAATAACGTAAAATGAGCGACAAAAATACCATTCTTGAACATGGGGTGAGACATTGTTACTAATTTGTAAATAAAGCCAGTTTGTTATTTAGAATGGTTTTTTTCTGTTTTTAGAGGGAGAGAAACCAAAAACCTACAGTAATCTCATGGGTCTCCCAGTAGAGGCCGGCACAGGTATTGAACCAGCATCTGTAGCAACACAGCTTGCATAATATGCAGTGTCTTATACCATTGCACCACTCAGGCGCTGTACAACGCGACCGGTCTGGAGTGGTCTACACTACTACAATAAGAGCAAAATAATAATCCTAACAAAATAAAATAATAAAAACCTTAGTGTAACAACAGTTTTAGTAAGTAATACCGAAGTCGTGCACAATTATCAGTTTTTACGTAGGTTTATGTCACCAATTCATTGTCAGTTAGAGACACAGTAGGACCCAAAAGCATAATCAGTGCTCTAACTCCCCCTTGCGCTGGTCTGGAGCAATGAAGCGGTGACGCAGGGTACCGTACTAAACCACAAATTACCTTTAAGTCCCGCAGCATAATCGCAAAACTTTTAGTAGAGCAACCACTGTATGCACCCCAGTGCAAACTCTGTATATTATGACAACATTTTGTGACGTTTTTGTTCGTGTTGGACTTCGGTGAGGGTTTTTTCTGCTGTTCAGGCACACAAAAAAAATTCTGGAGGCAAGCCGAAGTTCGGAGCCGAAGTCTACGCCCCTTCGTCAGTGATTGGTCAACAGTAGGTATTCTTCAATAGTCTTTGTTGTCATTCAACGAGAGACAACTTTTTCATTGAAAAATACTGCACCAAACATCTTAAGTTAAATTTAAAATTGCGCGACAAATATCTATTCGGCAAAAACGTCATAATGAATGACAGATTTCTTGAGTTATCTTAGATTAATTCGGACTATTCTGAGGATGTGTATACTGGCTACGGCGTCTCAAAATGGACAAACAGTACTTTTGCCGCTGTTTTCTGGTTTTTCAAGCTACTGAAGCATGCTGATCAGGTCAGGAATTTGACTATTTTTGTAGAGCAGCCTTGTGAAAATGTCACTGTGCCCCTCATAAGCAATGGGCGAGGAACACGGGAGGGGGAGAGCATTTATTTGCAGCAAGTTGGCAGGGGACTTTGGGTATATAACAGATAGGATGACACAGAAAGCCTTTGAGGAAAAGTGTCATGATTAAATAGGCCACTTGGAGTTTAATTAATTAGCTGTAAGCAACAAGGACTTTCAAATGAAATATCTCAATATACAGTAGGGGTTGGCCGAGCCAAGATTAAGAATGTGGTCCATTGCCGAAATATGCTGAGAAAAGAAGATCATGAAATATTGCCAAGACGTGCTACAAAAGCATCAGTCCTCCAAACTTAGTTAAGCCGCAGCAACAGCTGTTCTGGAGCAGCGTCATTGCGTGTGTGTGTGTGTGTATAGCGGCCTTTACCTTCTGCGCTGTGCGGAAGTAGATGCTCTTGTCAGCGCCACAGCTGATCATCCTCACCTTGCCGTCATTGGCTGAAAGAGAAGAAGCACTGTTATTATTGCAATAACAACCATGTTAACTTCAAACAGCAAGCTAGCTTCACACTTGGCACTTCCATGACACCTTTGGATGCCAAAAGTCTATGTTACATTAACTAATATAACAGTTAAGGGAGGGAGACTTGAGAGTTTGAGGTAAAGGGGGGCAGTTGGCGGGATGTTGTAAAGGGTCAAAGGTCGTCTGCGAGTCTCACCAGCGAATCGGACGGCGGTGATGGAGGAGGAGTGTTCGTCCAGCGTCTGCAGCAGGCTGTACTCCTGCTCTGCGTCCAGCACATGGATCAGACGGTCTCGACTAGCTGTGGCTAGTAGCTTCAGACCTGCCAGATATAACATAAACACACACAACAGGACATCAGCAACTTTCCAACAGCCAACACCTGTTCTCCATCTTAGTGGTGGTAAACCTGTTTCATTACAGTGAGTGGTCTTTCATGTTTTTAACAGCCATAATGCATCCTGTTGAGTACAGTGGTACTCTGGTGAACATGTGCTCCACAGACTGCTCCCTGACATAGCAATGCCACGTGTGGACTCACTGTAACCTCTTAAAGCGTGCTAGTTGCTACAGATGTAGGATCTTAATTTGAGCCAGTTTGCTACAGCAGGAAAATAATTCTGTAGCAACAGGAAATTTAGATTAAGTGGATTATAATTAATTGAAATTTTTGTAGGGGTTGATAGATTTTTCATAAGGGAAAATCAAGTCTGAAGTTTCAAAGTGGAAATTGAAAACTTCAGAAGCCTTTTTAAACTTCAAATACATTACAAGTTTTACATTTTCTGCAATGCAGGAAAGTTCTCCTGCAACAGGGTGATCGAATGAAGATCCTACATCTGTATTACTTTTATCCCTGTTAACTGTAATCTATTAATGAGAGGACACAGCAGTGCAAACTCTCTTTTTCCTTAGAGGCTCACTGAGAAATGAGACCAGTACTACGGTATGCCAAGCATGAGCCATGTAGGGATCGCCTGCATAGAGGGATATGAAATATCCTCAGCTAGGTCGAGTCCAATATTTCTCATCAAAATCATACTGGAAAACTAGATTAAATCGCTTTCTAAATATTTTATCAATTTATTTATAGATGACTCTACAGCTATTTGCATATGCAAGGATATTCACTGCAACATCTTACCGTGCTTATGTGGAGTGACTGCACATGGTCAACAAATGTGATTATATTAGCCTAATACCAATGAGCTGACTGGACTCAATATCCATGTGAATTGCCAATCAAAAATGGATTTAAAGCACTCTACTGAGGGACTTGATTGAATTTCCAACCTGATTCATCTGAGTAAATGAAAAGCACTATCTATTTAGCTTATCCTCTCCTTGCTGAGATTGCACAACGATCCTGGATCTGGCAGCTTTGTGACTGTGTTAACCTTGTTTCCAGCAAGATACAATAGCAAGGGCAAGCGATAGACTTAAAATGTATTGAGCATATCGATTGTACCCATGGGTGGTCTAGTCAAATTGCCGTGGTCTGCGGGAGGCTTTGTTCCTTAATTACATTTCTATGATAGTAGGCAGGCAGGCTACCTGAACACAGCAGTTCTGCAGGACAATGGTAAGTAACAGCTCTGAATATTAGCACCCTGGAGGTGTTAATGTACAGTGCAGTGCGGCAGCCAGAGGGCGTGTCAGTGTATTGGGTTTATTCTTAGGCCTTCTATCTTCCCCTCTGTGTATGTGGTGGCAACCACCAACGAATGGCCTAGAGAGGAATGATCTACTGAGAGAATATTAATATCATTAATACTCCTATTAACAGGTGAGCCACTAGATGCATCCCAAATGGCACCCTATTTCCTATATAGTGCACTACGATAACGTTATGGGCCCTCATCAAAAGTAGTGCACTACAGTGCATTCAGAAAGTATTCAGACCCCTTCCCTTTTCCACATTTTGTTACGTGACAGCCTTATTCTAAAATGGATTAAATTGTAAAAAATCCTTATCAACCGACACACAATACCCCATAATGACAAAGCGAAAACAGGTTATTAGAATTTTTTGCAAATCAAAACTAGATGGTGTTCAGAAATAGATGGGAGGGGTTGAGGGGAGCTGAAGGGTGGGCCAAAAAAAGGAAGATAACTAATGTAAAACTATACTTTGTCCGTAAAATGTACAGTGGGGAGAACAAGTATTTGATACACTGCCGATTTTGCAGGTTTTCCTACTTACAAAGCATGTAGAGGTCTGTAATTTTTTATCATAGGTACACTTCAACTGTGAGAGACGGAATCTAAAACAAAAATCCAGATAATCACATTGTATGATTTTTAAGTAATTAATTTGCATTTTATTGCATGACATAAGTATTTGATCACCTACCAACCAGTAAGAATTCCTGCTCTCACAGACCTGTTAGTTTTTCTTTAAGAAGCCCTCCTGTTCTCCACTCATTACCTGTATTAACTGCACCTGTTTGAACTCGTTACCTGTATAAAAGACACCTGTCCACACACTCAATCAAACAGACTCCAACCTCTCCACAATGGCCAAGACCAGAGAGCTGTGTAAGGACATCAGGGATAAAATTGTAGACCTGCACAAGGCTGGGATGGGCTACAGGACAATAGGCAAGCAGCTTGGTGAGAAGGCAACAACTGTTGGCGCAATTATTCGAAAATGGAAGAAGTTCAAGATGACGGTCAATCACCCTCGGTCTGGGGCTCCATGCAAGATCTCACCTCGTGGGGCATCAATGATCATGAGGAAGGTGAGGGATCAGCCCAGAACTACACGGCAGGACCTGGTCAATGACCTGAAGAGAGCTGGGACCACAGTCTCAAAGAAAACCATTAGTAACACACTACGCCGTCATGGATTAAAATCCTGCAGCGCACGCAAGGTCCCCCTGCTCAAGCCAGCGCATGTCCAGGCCCGTCTGAAGTTTGCCAATGACCATCTGGATGATCCAGAGGAGGACCATGTATAGCGAGATCTTGGCCAACAACCTCCTTCCCTCAGTAAGAGCATTGAAGATGGGTCGTGGCTGGGTCTTCCAGCATGACAACGACCCGAAACACACAGCCAGGGCAACTAAGTAGTGGCTCCGTAAGAAGCATCTCAAGGTCCTGGAGTGGCCTAGCCAGTCTCCAGACCTGAACCCAATAGAAAACTTTGGAGGGAGCTGAAAGTCCGTATTGCCCAGCGACAGCCCCGAAACCTGAAGGATCTGGAGAAGGTATGTATGGAGGAGTGGGCCAAAATCCCTGCTGCGGTGTGTGCAAACCTGGTCAAGAACTACAGGAAACGTATGATCTCTGTAATTGCAAACAAAGTTTTCTGTACCAAATATTAAGTTCTGCTTTTCTGATGTATCAAATACTTATGTCATGCAATAAAATGCAAATTAATTACTTAAAAATCATACAATGTGATTTTCTGGATTCCGTCTCTCACAGTTGAAGTGTACCTATGATAAAAATGACAGACCTCTAAGTAGGAAAACCTGCAAAATTGGCAGTGTATCAAATACTTGTTCTCCCCACTGTATATAGTATGTATAAGCTGGAAGTAGAAGCCTAAGTGTTGTTGTCCATTAGTTAACTCCAATTAGGGGAGGGGTGGTAGGGTTAGGAAAAAATAATAAAGGAAAAATATGTATATATAAATATATGGGGGACTGGAAATGATGCAGACAATTACATTGATAGAACCCACAATCTATCTGCAATATTAAAGTTGATCCACCCCCTAAACATTTTTTACATTGAAAATTACTAAAATAACTCACTTCTAGAGTGCTTTGAGAGGCACAAATGCCTATTTAGAGCTTTGATTTGACTGTGTTCATTGGGAACGTCCATTCACAACCCAGCCTTCTCATAACTTGCCGGAGCTCGGAAGTGGTTTGTTTCACAAGTCAACGGGAGGTTGGTGGAGCATCTGGCAAGCAGCTGAAGGTGGTTTATAACTCCAGTAGTATCATTAACCATGGTGTCTCTTTAATTTCCTCCCAGGAGAGGGGAAGCCACTGTCTGACTTACCCGTCTCAGGCTTGGAGTATTCCAGACAAAGGATCTCAGAGTCGTGGGCCTGAACGTTCAGAATCTCCTCCATGCTCACCAGCTCATGGATCCTGCAACAGCAATTAGAATAGAATAGTACTTTATTAGTCCTTAACACAACAAACAGTACTTTTTTGGGAGGACTACATATGGTTTACAGCACAGCTGAGTCTCTCTACACGGACACCACAGGGCCGCAGTAGAATGCAGAGTAGACCGCCATCATTTACTTTTGTGTGACATTCTAATTTACAACAAGTAGCCTTGGTGTTCACCGGGTCATTAGTGATCTAGCCATGGTGCATCCATCCATCCAGTTACAGTTGAAGTCGGAAGTTTACATACACTCAGGGTGGAGTCATTAAAACGTATTTTTCAACCACCCCACACATTTCTTGTTAACGAACTATAGTTTTGGCAAGTCGGTTAGGACATCTACTTTGTGCATGACACAAGTAATTTTTCCAACAATTGTTCACAGACAGATTATTTCACTTATAATTCACTGTATCACAATTCCAGTGGGTCAGAAGTTTACTGTGCATTTAAACAGCTTGGAAAATTCCAGAAAATGATGTCATAGCTTTAGAAGCTTCTGATAGGCTAATTGACATGATTTTAGTCAATTGGAGGTGTACCCGGTGGATGTATTTCAAGGCCTACCTTCAAACTCAGTGCCTCTTTGCTTGACATCATGGGAAAGTCAAAATAAATCAGCCAAGACCTCAGAAAAAAAATTGTAGACCTCCACAAGTCTAGTTCATCCTTGGGAGCAATTTCCAAACGCCTGAAGGTACCACGTTCATCTGTACAAACAATAGTACGCAAGTATAAACACCATGGGACCACACAGCTGTCATACCACTCAGGAAGGAGACGCGTTCTGTCTCCTAGAGATGAACGTACTTTGGTGAGAAAAGTGCAAATCAATCCCAGAACAACAGTCAAGGACCTTGTGAAGATGCTGGAGGAAACAGTTACAAAAGTATCTATATCCACAGTAAAACGAGTCCTATATCGACATAACCTGAAAGAATGCTCAGCAAGAAAGAAGTCACTGCTCCAAAAACGCCATAAAAAAGCCAGACTACGGTTTGCAACTGCACATGGGGACAAAGATCGTACTTTTTGGAGATATGTCCTCTGGTCTGATGAAACAAAAATAGAACTGTTTGGCCATAATGACCATCGTTATGTTTGGAGGAAAAAGGGGGAGGCTTGCAAGCCGAAGAACACCATTCCAACCGTGAAGCACGGGGGTGGCAGCATCATGTTGTGGGGGTGCTTTGCTGCAGGAGGGACTGGTGCACCTCACAAAATAGATGACATCATGAGGCAGGAAAATTATGTGGATATATTGAAGCAACTTCTCAAGACATCAGTCAGGAAGTTAAAGCTTGGTCGCAAGTGGGTCTTCCAAATGGACAATGACACCAAGCATACTTCCAAAGGACAACAAAGACAAGGTATTGGAGTGGCCATCACAAAGCCCTGACCTCAATCCCATAGAAAATTTGTTGGCAGAACTGAAAAAGCGTGTGTGAGCAAGGAGGCCTACAACCCTGGCTCAGTTACACCAGCTCTGTCAGGAGGAATGGGCCAAAATTCACCCAACTTATTGTGGTTAGATTGTGGAACGCTACCCGAAACGTTTGACCCAAGTTAAACAATTTAAAGGCAATGCTACCAAATACTAACTGAGTGTATGTAAACTTCTGACCCACTGGGAATGTGATGAAAGAAATAAAAGCTGAAAGAAATAATTCTCTCTACTATTATTTCGACATTTCACATTCTTAAAATAAAGCGGTGATCCTAACTGACATAAGACAGGGAATTTTTACTTGGATTAAATGTCAGAAATTGTGAAAAACTGAGTTTAAATGTATTTGGCTAAGGTGTATGTAAACTTCCGACTTCAACTGTATGTGGAAAGATGCAGTCAGGGGCAGGGATGCTGCTGAATGGACTCTAACCTCCTCTAACCCCAATTTAACAAACACGGTGATTGGTAGTCAGACAGGGCAGTGCACAATTGACCCAGCATCAACCGGGTTAGGGTTTGGCTGGGGTAGGACGTCATTGTAAATAAGAATTTGTTCGTAACTGACTTGCCTAGTTAAATAAAGGTTAAATTAATTAATTTAAAAAACACAGCTCTGAGAACACACACCCTCCCAGGAGTCTAATTAAGTGAATTGAATTAGGACAAAGATGCTGATGCCTGAAGGGTGGAGATTAAAAACAAGGCTCCCTCTAGGAAGGCATGGGAGAGGTACTGTACCTCAGGGTTTTCCCTGGATGAAGGTCTACTAACCCAAACATTGATTGCTTAATTAAACAAGATCCAATCAATTGTTTGTAGAGTAATCAAGACTACCAATGTACTAGAGTTTCTCGTTCTACTATAGTTTCTTCCATAGACTTGGAACTGCAGGTGTACGAACAAACACTATTTTTCTCCAACAGTACCTCAAGGTGCCGGTGCGGTCGCCCGACGCCAGGTGCTGCCCGTCGGGGCTCACACACATGGTCCTGATGCCCGTCCTGGTCTCTGAGGTCTGGGGGTCGGCCTTCTCTCCGTTCCCCGAGTTGAGGCACTCTGTGTCCAGCAGGCCGGCCGTGTTGTTGTCCATGTAGATGATCTTCTGGAGGTCCTGGAGAGACAGAGAGAGAGAGAAGTGGAGGGACGGGTTATTAGCTGAGAAAACCATACACTGTAGATTCACCATCAATCGATCTCTGTCAGGTGGTTGTGTGTGCTGCGGAGTCAGTGTCCCCCTCTCAAGGCATAACTCCGGATTCATAGGTTCCTTTCCTCCTTGAGTAGAACAACTATCTACCATAACTCAAATCAGCAGCCATTCGTGTTGAGATCAGGAGTTATTTAGCTCGACGGGAGTGTGTGAGACACACGTTGCAGGCAGCTGAGGAGGGCGGGGGTTACGGTTAAAGGAGGGGGACATGGTGAGCTAGCAGGAGTTACAGGGTGTGTTGAAAGACAGACATACGTTGCTGATGACGTTGCGGCTGAGGGTGGTGCTGTGACCGTCAGTGTTCCAGAGCCGGATGGTGTTGTCTGAGGAGCAGCTGAGGAAGGAGCCTGGAGGCAGACAGGGCTGCTCACCATCACTTACCCTGTCCGGGTACACCTGTCCAGGTACACAGAACATGGAACATTAGTAGACGTGACGTCTAGAAGAGATGATGCAAACATTCATACAGATACATTTTGGATACGCCTAAAAAAAAAAAGTACAGAGGACACGGAAACAGTTCTAAACTAGTGTACGCACATTCCAGCTGCGGGGTTGAAAAATGGCACTATAGAAAAAGATACCCGCACGCCGTTGAATGCTCTGCTGCACCCAACAACATAAACGAGAGCATCATTCAACAGTGTGCACTGGTATCTTGTTTCCTTTCTACATGTAAAATAACCCTCTGTATACAAGGAGTAAGGAGTGATACGATACACATACACTCAGCAAGGTTTCAGAATGCCGCGACGAAGGCTTTGTAACGCAACATATTCCTCCAGGCCTCCCCTCCCTGGCCTTACCTCGACGCTCCACACGGAAGCCGAGTGGTAGAGGGCGGAATAGACCTTGCCCACTTTGCGGAGGTCTCGTACGTCCCACACGTACAGGCTGTGGTCGTTGTAGACACAGGACAGCCAGCGGCTCGCAGGGTCATATGAGACAGCCACCGTGTCAGGGTACCGGGCGTCCATCTTGTGGCTGAAGAGGTGGCTGTAGGGAGAGAGGGAGGGAGGGGAGAGTTGATATGTAATAGCACTGTTACACTGTAATAAAAAAAAGTAGACATTGAATTTCTAAAGCACTTTTCCAGAACCCAGAGATAATTTACCGTTAAAGTACAAGATACTCAAAGTCACCCAATACAAGGGTTATGGAAAAACCCAACTTTAATGGTAATTTAATGGTTGTGTTTTTAGGCAGTTTATCAGCTGTACTTTTGACCAGAACATGATGTGCATACTGGGAGAGGTCTGGCCACTTTACGGTTTGTCCCACAGAAAATTCTATAAACAGTAGCGAGCTGGCCTTGATGGCAGGCTTCACTTAATAGTAGCTTTGCATGAGCATGCAGTTAATCAGGGGTGGTAGGTAGCCTAGTGGTTAGAGCGTTGCGCCAGAAGGTTGCTGGATCGAATCCCCGAGCTGACTAGGTAAAAATTTGTAATTCTGCCCCTGAGCAAGGCAGTTAACCCACTGTTCTCCGGGCGCCGAAGACGTGGATGTCGATTAAGGCAGCCCCCCGCACTTCTCTGATTCAGAGGGGTTGGGTTAAAAGGCGGAAGATACATTTCAGTTGAATACATTCAGTTGGACAACTGACTAGGTATCCCCCTTTACCTTTCCTTTCCTTCCACTGGTGGGCTTTTCACATCCCACACAAACATGCTACCGTACAGACATGATTAGTCAGCTAATCTGTTGGAACATCTGGGGCCTATCGTCAGTGCGTCAGTCGAACAGGGAAATTAACCAGCAGAATTACAGAGTCAGCATCTCAGCACTCAGTCCATATTTATGAGGAGAAGAGAACTAACTCGCAGAGGAATCTCTGTTTGTCTTTCTGAAGGCATCAACGACAAAATATATATTTCAAAAGAACTTGAGGGGGACACAGGATAGGAACACAATCTGGTATTTAACTCCAGCTGGGCCCACGTGCATCCTGCATGAAAAGTAATAACAAAAAGGAAATCATTCAAGGGTATTTTGTGTGGTTGGTTTGTTTGGTATTTGCATTGGTATGTAGAGTATGATGCTGTATGAGAAGCAGATACCACACAACCCACACCGCTCTGCTAACCAACTGGACTGCTCCCACTTCCCACAGTCACACAGAAACTATTTAGCCACTGGACACTTTATTCACGATCAGGGCATCATGTAAAAGTCATTTTATTGACATTTAAATTGTTTTTTTTGTTTTTTTTAATAGTGTTCATTTTTCTTAAAATATACCCTTGCAGACACAAAAACCTCTTTACGTTGTTTATAATATCAACGTTTCGGTCTGAGACCTTTTTCCTAGACACTCACCTTTACCTCTCTGGCTCTGACTGACACTCACCTAGCCTCCACCACGGTGGCGATGTCTGTGCCCAGGCAGTGTGGGCGTGGCAGGGTACAGATGAAGTGCAGGTTGACAGGGCTGAAGACCCTCACGGTGCCGTCTGCACAGCCACAGAAGATCAGCTCCTCTGTCACAGACAGAGACGTGGCCTGAGTTGTCTGGGGAGCAGAGGAGAGGAAGGTGGGTTAGAGAGGACATACTGTACAAACATATACACAACATTGCTTCCCCTACTATTGTACAGAGTATACGGGACTGGCCACCACGTCTGGCTGTTTTCCCCTCTGCATAAAAGAGTTTCAATTAAAAAAACATTTGTTGTGTTGAATTACGGAGTCGGATTTTAAAGAGGCTCTGGATGTTGATTTATAAGGGCCTTTCAAGCACCACCTTGAAAATACTCTAGGGGAAACACTGACGGTCTGCTGCACAACATAGGCTTATAGGTCTTCAGGGAAATAAACTTGCACAGACAGCAGAAAGAACTAAAGTGCTGTCTGTCTACCTATTGAAGACCATTGTCAGTGAAGCATCAGAGAACCCACGTCTAGGGACTAGAAGTCAGCACCACAGACTTGTTATTCTGTGTAAATACTGATTGCTGATATCGGCTCATTTCACTTGCCAATATTACCGGCTTTACTGTCTCTAGGCCCCTGGGCAAACAATATGAAAACATCTCTCAAGTAATTTCATTTAGGCAGAAGAAGTGGCTTCACTAGAAAAGCAATATTGTGCAAAGTTAACCGCAGAAGCAGGATGCCAGGAACAGAATGATATCCAATATATTTCCCTGTGGTAAAGCTGAAAGATGCAAGGTATCCAGAAACCACAAATGCTTGCGTGCAGCATAATGAGATGTAGGCCTACAGCTTCTAAACAACAACACGCGATATCATTTTCCAATTCACCAGTATGATGCTTAGAATAATGTATAACAGCGATTCAGCCAGCCATGGTGCCCAGACTGGACACATATTTAGCTCCAAGTCCAACAACAGTCATTTACTAAATCTTTTACACATTCCCCCATTGGGCTTGGGTTGCCAAAGCATGCTGTGCTTTCCCTACAATCAAAGCATGCCAGTGAAGCAACCATCTTAGCAGGGGAGAAACCAAAATATATGAAAGTGTCAGCATCAAGTGGCCTCTGGGGAAGAGGAGTGTATGGGGACAGTCCAGTCTCCTGCCTTCTACAGCATGTCAGATATGCAGTTCATGGGAGGGGATGAAAGCCAAATGTCCCAGTTTGATGTAGTGGTTGTGGTCACTTGTTACAGGCTAAAGCACCTCATGTTTTGAAGTCTTTAAAAATCCCCACCAGTAGCTTCGCAATGAGAATGTTAAGAATGTCAACTAATCAATTGAGTTGAGAGAAACAATAGGCGTTTTCTTGATGAGCAGAATGTGATGGTGTCGCAGAGGTTGATGAGCTCTGAATCAGACAGAGCAAGCATTGTCCAGTCCTCTTCACTCCCTCGCTCTCTTTTCTCTCATTCCCTTTTCTCTCCCCCGCTTTCATTTCCATTCTTCTCTCCCTTGCCACCCACCCACCCCACCGTAGCTCTGACCCACTTCAGCCCTGTTAGCACGAAGGTGCCAGGCCAAGCATTGCCAATCAGGTAGGGATCGCTCTCTGGTAGAGTGGGTTCCAATAATGTGGCACAAGTTCAGGCAAAGGTTGTTGAGACCTCAAAGTCTGCATCCAAAATGGCACCCTATTCCCTTTATAGTCTTCTATTTTTGACCAGGTTCCTTTAATCTCTGGTCAAAAGTAGTGCACTATATACAGTGGCAAGAAAACGTATGTGAACCCTTTGGAATTACCTGGATATCTGCATAAATTTGACATAAAATTTGATCTGATCTTCATCTAAGTCACAACAATAGACAAACACAGTGTGCTTAAACTAATAACACACAAATTATTGTATTTTTCTTGTCTATATTGAATACATCATTTAAACATTCACAGTGTAGGTTGGAAAAAGTATGTGAACCCCTAGGCTAATGACTTCTCCAAAAGCTAATTGGAATCAGGAGACAACTAACCTGGAGTCGAATCAATGAGACGAGATTGGAGATGTTGGTTAGAGCTGCACTGCCCCATAAAAAAACACTCACAAAATTTGACTGCTATTCACAAGACGCGTTGCCTGATGTGAATCATGCCTCGAACAAAAGAGATCTCAGAAGACCTAAGATTAGGAATTACTCCCTTGCATAAAGCTGGAAAGGGTTGCAAAGGTGTATGCCTTATGATTAACGAGACGTGGTGTGATCATAACAACATACAGGAACTCAAGTCATTCTGTTCACCTGATTTAGAATTCCTCACAATCAAATGTCGACCGCATTATCTACCAAGGGAATTCTCTTCGATTATAATCACAGCCGTATATATTCCCCCCCAAGCAGACGCATCGATGGCCCTGAACGAACTTTATCTGACTCTATGTAAACTGGAAACCACACACCCTGAGGCTGCATTCATCATAGCTGGGGATTTTAACAAGGCTAATCTAAAAACAAAACTCCCTAAATTCTATCAGCATATCGATTGTGCTACCAGGGCTGGTAACTTCCGCGACGCATATAAGGCCCTCCCCCGCCCTCCTTTCGGAAAAGCTGACCATGACTCCATTGTGTTGCTTCCAGCCTACAAACAGAAACTAAAACAGCAAGCTCCCGCGCTCAGGTCTGTTCAACGCTGGGCCGACCAATCTGATTCCACGCTTCAAGACTGCTTCGATCACGTGGATTGGGATATGTTCCACATTGCGTCCAACTACAACATTGACAAATACGCTGATTCGGTGAGCGAGTTAATTAGAAAGTGCATTGACGATGTCGTACCCACAGCAACGATTAAAACATTCCCAAACCAGAAACCGTGGATTGATGGCAGCATTCGCGTGAAACTGAAAGCGCGAACCACTGCTTTTAACCAGGGCAAGGTGACCGGAAACATGACCGAATACAAACAGTGTAGCTATTCCCTCCGCAAGGCAATCAAACAAGCTAAGTGCCAGTATAGAGACAAAGTAGAGTCGCAATTCAACAGCTCAGACACAAGAGGTATGTGGCAGGGTCTACAGTCAATCACGGATTACAAAAAAAAAAACAGCCCCGTCGCAGACCAGGATGTCTTGCTCCCAGACAGACTAAATCACTTTTTTGCTCGCTTTGAGGACAATACAGTGCCACTGACACGGCCCGCTACCAAAACCTGCGGGCTCTCCTTCACTGCAGCCGAGGTGAGTAAAACATTTAAACGTGTTAACCCTCGCAAGGCTGCAGGCCCAGACGGCATTCCCAGCCGTGTCCTCAGAGCATGTGCAGACCAGCTGGCTGGTGTGTTTAAGAACATATTCAATCAATCCTTATCCCAGTCTGCTGTTCCCACATGCTTCAAGAGGGCCACCATTGTTCCTGTTCCCAAGAAAGCTAAGGTAACTGAGCTAAACGACTACCGCCCCGTAGCACTCACTTCCGTCATCATGAAGTGCTTTGAGAGACTAGTCAAGGACCATATCACCTCCACCCTACCTGACACCCTAGACCCACTCCAATTTGCTTACCGACCCAAAAGGTCCACAGACGACGCAATCGCAACCACACTGCACACTGCCCTAACCCATCTGGACAAGAGGAATACCTATGTGAGAATGCTGTTCATCGACTACAGCTCAGCATTTAACACCATAGTACCCTCCAAACTCGTCATCAAGCTCGAGACCCTGGGTCTCGACCCCGCCCTGTGCAACTGGGTCCTGGACTTCCTGACGGGCCGCCCCCAGGTGGTGAGGGTAGGTAACAACATCTCCACCCCGCTGAACCTCAACACTGGGGCCCCACAAGGGTGCGTTCTGAGCCCTCTCCTGTACTCCCTGTTCACCCACGACTGCGTGGCCATGCACGCCTCCAACTCAATCATCAAGTTTGCGGACGACACTACAGTGGTAGGCTTGATTACCAACAATGACGAGACGGCCTACAGGGAGGAGGTGAGGGCCCTCGGAGTGTGGTGTCAGGAAAATAACCTCACACTCAACGTCAACAAAACAAAGGAGATGATTGTGGACTTCAGGAAATAGCAGAGGGAGCACCCCCCTATCCACATCGACGGGAGAGTAGTGGAGAAGGTGGAAAGTTTTAAGTTCCTCGGTGTACACATCACGGACAAACTGAATTGGTCCACCCACACAGACAGCGTTGTGAAGAAGGCGCAGCAGCGCCTCTTCAACCTCAGGAGGCTGAAGAAATTCAGCTTGTCACCAAAAGCACTCACGAACTTCTACAGATGCACAATCGAGAGCATCCTGTCGGGCTGTATCACCGCCTGGTACGGCAACTGCTCCGCCCACAACCGTAGGGCTCTCCAGAGGGTAGTGAGGTCTGCACAACGCATCACCGGGGGCAAACTACCTGCCCTCCAGGACACCTACACCACCCAATGTCACAGGAAGGCCATAAAGATCATCAAGGACAACAACCACCTGAGCCACTGCCTGTTCACCCCGCTATCATCCAGAAGGCGAGGTCAGTACAGGTGCATCAAAGCAGGGACCGAGAGACTGAAAAACAGCTTCTATCTCAAGGCCATCAGACTGTTAAACAGCCACCACTAACATTTAGCAGCCGCTGCCAACATACTGACTCAACTCCAGCCACTTTAATAATGGGAATTGATGGAAATTATGTAAAAATGTATCACTAGCCACTTTAAACAATGCCACTTAATATAATGTTTACATACCCTACATTACTAATCTCATATGTATATGTATATACTGTACTCTATATCATCTACTGCATCTTGCCATCTTTATGTAATACATGTATCACTAGCCACTTTAAACTATGCCACTTTATGTTTATATACCCTACATTACTCATCTCATATGTATATACTCTGTACTCTATACCATCTACTGCATCTTGCCTATGCCGTTCTGTACCATCACTCATTCATATATCTTTATGTACATATTCTTTATCCCTTTACACTTGTGTGTATAAGGTAGTAGTTGTGGAATTGTTAGGTTAGATTACTTGTTGGTTATTACTGCATTGTCGGAACTAGAAGCACAAGCATTTCGCTACACTCGCATTAACATCTGCTAACCATGTGTATGTGACAAATAAAATTTGATTTGATTTGATTTGAAGGTATCTCTAAAAGTCAGTCCACGGTAAAACAAATTGTTTATGACCAATTTATGCAGAAATCCAGGTAATTCTAAAGGGTTCATATACTTTTTCTTCCCACTGTAAAGAATAGGGTGCCATTTGGGGACGCATACTAAGGCCCCTCCATCAAAGTACTGCATGAATTCTGACGACCAGATGAAAATACTGTACAAGCTGACTGTTTGACCTGATAATTCATTTTTCTATGTACAGTACATAGCTAAAACCGAAACAGAGTATAATCCCACAAGTCATCATGACCTTCTCAGGCCCTCAGGATATGAAACCAGGAAACCAAGAGGTTAGCACTAGCAATGATGTGAGAAGTATCTATCGAAGGCCTGGGGTGAAAACATTGTTTTGTTCTCACACCAACACCAAAATGAGGTGACCGGTGATGCTGAAATCAACTCTACCTCAGGTTTTAATGTGAATAAAGGCTAGCCGATATCCAAGAGTGATGCTAACGATGACATACCTTTTCTCACATGAAAACCTGGGGGAAAATGTATGTTAATGCTGAAGTCAACTTCACCCCAGGTTTTAAATGTGAGTAAACAGGTATACTTATCTAAGGCCTGGGGGGAAAATCAATGAGTTCATAGAGATATAATGTGTGTTCTATCTATTTCTGTGGATAAGTTCATATGTCATATTGTTTCCACACCAACGCCATTATAAACCCTCTATACTTTGTTCTGGAGTGTATGTATAATCATGTGGACACAAGGTGATGGAAACTTTGAGTGAGGACAATGGATGGCCAACATCTGATGTGTGAGCAGAGGGGACATTGAGAATGACGACGACCACTAGGGTCAAGTCAAACACACACACAGCCAATAGGGAGGACAGGTGGGCATGATAGAACGCAGTGCTCTGAGAAAGCCTCCAATGGGATGCTCGGGAGGTATCGGAGGAGGGCGGGGCACAACTTTCAGCTGATGTGACATGGAAGTGACAACTGCTGCAGCACAGATAAGAGACAGACTTACTGTGATGATGTCATTTTTCTGGACAGTGTAAGAGAAGAAGCAAAAGCAGAACAAGACTAATATTAGACAGCAGCACGGAGGGGCAAATTAACACTCCTACAGGACCACACCCCCTACACGAGTTGTCTGTCTATAATTGACTTTTAAGAAGGGGCTGAAAGCAGTCTATTGTATGACACAGTCGGTGGCTACATATTACATCTAGAATTAGGATATAGTAGCCAGTCAAGTGGCTTGAAAGTTTGAAACAAGTAGATCGAAAAGGGGTTATTTTCTAAGCTGGTTATGCAGCAGAAGCTGTGATAAGTCACCAGCTCTTTCTCTGCCAACGTTTACACATAATCGGTTCTGTAGTGATACGCCATTCATTCACACGGTTTTAGACTAAACGATTCATAGTGTTTACTCTCCGCCTGTGGACACAGCCAGGCAGCTTAAGTTCCAGTGGAACCGGAAAGTAGCCTATTGCCTAAATTTGTCCAATAAACTGGAAAGGTGAGCAACACCACACATCTGTAGGGAACTCTAAAACCCTTGAATTCAGGGTTTCCTTTCCTTTTTATATGCCTTTTTAACCTGGCAGCCAAATACTTGAGTCAAGGAGACCAATTCTTGATTCTATGAATGACTCCTCATTTCCGTTTTTGGTTGCAAAATGTGTTGTTACGTTGTGCCTTTACTGAACGTGACCCAAAGTTTTTAAAGTAACTCACCCTTAGCTCCACCCATTTGTCCAGCAGGCGTTTGTCATTGAACTCGCAGAGCAGGCCTGAGGAAGTGATGCAGAAGGTGCTGCCGGCTTTACGACCCTTCCCACATGCCACGTCAGAGAAGAAGTTGTTCCTCAACTCCCCCAGGAGCCCTGAGCGACCCAGCAGAGGAACTGTGGCGTTCACCTAGCAGACACAGGGAGGGAGAGAGGGAAGGAGGAATTATTTGAGAACCCTTGCTATGGGGTCTGACAGACCTAGTCCATCAGTTTGGTATATTAACCTAAACCCATCAACAGTGAAGAGGCGACTCCGGGATGCTGGCCTTCTAGGCAGAGTTGCAAAGAAAAAGCCATTTCTCTGACTGGCCAATAAAAAGAAAAGATTAAGATGGGCAAAAAAACACAGACACTGAACAGAGGAAGATTGGAAAAAAGTGTATTGGACAGACAAATCTAAGTTTGAGGTATTCGGATCACAAAGAAGAACATTTGTGAGATGCAGAAAAAATAAAAAGATGCTGGAGGAGTGCTTGATGCCATCTGTCAAGTATGGTGGAGGCAATGTGATGGTCTGGGGGTGCTTGGTGGTGGTAAAGTGGGAGATTTGTACAGGGTAAAAGGGATCTTGAAGAAGGAAGGCTACCACTCCATTTTGCAACGCCATGCAATACCCTGTGGACGGCGCTTAATTGGAGCCAATTTCCTCCTACAACAGGACATGACCCAAAGCACAGCTCCAAACTATGCAAGAACTATTTATGGAAGAAGCAGTCAGCTGGTATTCTGTCTATAATGGAATGGCCAGCAGTCACCGGATCTCAACCCTATTGAGCTGTTGTGGGAGCAGCTGGAACGTATGGTACGAAATAAGTGGCAATCAAGCCAATCCAACTTGTGGGAGGTGCTTCAGGAAGCATGGGGTGAAATCTCTTCAGATTACCTCAACAAATTGACAACTAGAATGCCAAAGGTCTGCAAGGCTGTAATTGCAGAAAATTGAGGATTCTTTAACGAAAGCAAAGTTTGAAGGACACAATTATTATTTCAGTTAAAAATCATTATTTATAACCTTGTCAACGTCTTGACTATATTTCCTATTCATTTTGCAACTAATTTCATGTATGTTTTCATGGAAAACAAGGACATTTCTAAGTGACCCCAAACTTTTGAACGGTAGAGTAGGACATTTAGATTGGGCATCAACATGGCTATTTGACATCTGACGTCTGTCATTATCCTAATAGTTTACTGAAGAGAAGAGTTTCCAAAACTGGTCCTTGTGACCTCCAACAATTCCACATAAAGTGTTTGTTAAATTCCAACAAAATCACACCTAATTAGGGTGGCAGGTAGAATCTAATTTCTTCTTAAGTTAGTTCGTTATTATCTCATTCGTTCATTAACTCAAGAGTTATTATTGATCCGTTATGGATTAAGTCATGCTGTTGTTGGTGTGACTGACTGTAAATACCTTGGAGGATTTGGTGTGATCCAGGTACCAGAACTTGACGTGCCTGTTCCCTGCCGTGACAAAGTAGGAGCTGTCGTCTGAGAAGGACACGGCCGTCACTTTACTGGAGACTTTGTTGGCTGCCACCACAATGTTTTTCTGAGATGGAGAAACAAATAGCACAGAACAAGGACTGTAGATCAACATTAGATAAATACTTTATTTTCCTCAAAGAAGAGAGGAAAGGTGTTCAGTATATAACATTGAACAGCAGTTTTAAAACCGCACCATCTGGCTATATGTATATTAATGTATTTGGAGAGTCGTCGTCGATGGCCTATTCTTCCAAAGGAGTAATGGGCCTAAGTAGCTAATATATTTTTTTACTCATCCAAAATGTATTAATTCCAATGGAGACATTTGAAGACCTAATAAGACCCAATGAAGATCTAATAAGGGAGTAGCTCGCTACCTTCCAGGCCCAGACATTGACGATCATGTCGTGCTGGTATCCCACGCTGACGATGTACTTGCTGTTAGGACTGAAGGCCACGCAGGAGATGCCGTACTTATGCTCCTGTAGCTCGGCCACCTGGGTCCGCTCTGCAACGTCCCACACCCGCACAGCAGGCATGTGCCCACTCTGGAAGGGGAGAGAGGGAGGAGGAAAGGAAGAAATAGGGATGAATGAAAGAAAGAATGATAAATCACGCACAAAAATATTCTACTTCTTTTCACTCTAGTCTACTCCATGTATCACACCCACACATGTTCATCTTATCTTCATTTATTTCCCGTTTATTTATCCAGGCAAATGGATTAAGAACTAATTCTTATAATGACGACCTGACAGGTTTGTATCCATAAGGTGATGTAGCCTCAGTCCGAATCCCTGGATCATGCGGATGTTGTCTGAGGACAGAAATCTCTAGTCTCCACTAAGCTTTTCAATGTACCCTGTAACTGCGTCCCAATCTGGTAATGATTTGTCTTATGCAACTCAAGGATAGAACAGAAGATCGAGTGGACGGAATTTAAAGAGGACAGGCGAGGGAGGCTTAAGCCTGGAAATGCATTCTAATGCATCTCTAGTACTGTCTTCCCCTCTGTAGGCAGAGGCTCTGCCTGCATCATTCTTATACTGGGTATGGAAATAGTTATTGTATTAGCGCCATGAAAAAGCATATAGATTTCAGATACAGGTATTTGTAGTGTTTGTTGGTACCTTTAAACAGGTCAACATTCATAAGGCCGCAGGGCCAGATGGATTACCAGGACGTGTACTCCGAGCATGCGCTGACCAACTGGCAAGTGTCTTCACTGACATTTTCAACCTGTCCCTGACCGAGTCTGTAATACCAACATGTTTCAACCGGACCACCATAGTCCCTGTGCCCAAGAACACCAATGTAACCTGCCTAAATGCCTATCAACTCGTAGCACTCACGTCTGTAGCCATGAAGTGCATTGAAAGGCTGGTCATGGCTCACATCAACACCATTATCCCAGAAACCCTAGACCCACTCCAATTTGCATACCACCCCAACAGATCCACAGATGATGCAATCTCTAATGCACTCCCCACTCCCCATTCCCACCTCGACAAAAGGAACACCTACGTGAGAATACTATTCATTGACTACAGCTCAGTGTTCAACACCATAGTGCCCTCAAAGCTCATCACTAAGCTAAGGACCCTGGGACTAAACACCTCCCTCTGCAACTGGATCCTGGACTTCCTGACAGGCCGCCCCCAGGTGGTAAAGGTAGGTAACAACACATCTACCACGCTGATCCTCAACATGGGGGCCCCCCAGGGGTGCGTGCTCAGTCCCCTCCTGTACTCCCTGTTCACCCATGACTACATGAACAAGCACAACTCCAACACCATCATTAAGTTTGCCGACGACACAACAGTGGTAGTAGGCCTGATCACCGACAACGATGAGACAGCCTATAGGGAGGAGGTCAGAGACCTGGCAGTGTGGTGCCAGGATAACAACCTCTCCCTCAGTTTATCAAGACAAAGGAGCTGATTGTTAACTACAGGAAAAGGAGGACCGAGCACATCCCTATTCTCATCGACGGGGCTGTAGTGGAGCAGTTTGAGAGCTTCAAGTTCCTTGGTGTCCACATCACCAATTAACTATCATGGTCCAAACACACCAAGACAGTCGTGAAGAGGGCACGACAACACCTATTCCCCCTCGGGAGACTGAAAAGATTTGACATGGGTCCTCAGATCCTCAAAAAGTTCTACAGCTGCACCATCAAGAGCATCCTAACCGGTCGCATCACCGCCTGGTATGGAAACTGTTAGGGCTCCAACCGCAAGGCACTACAGAGGGTAGTGCGTACGGCCCAGTACATCACTGGAGCCATCCAGGACCTCTATACCAGGCAGTGTCAGAGGAAGGCCCTAAAAATGGCCAAAGACTCCGGCCACCCTGTCATAGACTGTTCTCTCTGCTACTGCACGGCTAGCGGTATCGGAGCGCCATGTCTAGGTCCAAAAGGCTTCTTTACCCCAAGCAATAAGATTCCTGAACAGCTAATCAAATGGCTATCTGGACGATTTGCATTTTCCCCCCACCCCCAATTATAGCTGCTGCTACTCTCTATTTATTATGTATTCATAGTCAGTTTACCTCTACTGTACCTACATGTACATAAACTCAGCAAAAAAAGAAACATTCCTTTTTCAGGACCATGTCTTTCAAAGATAATTTGTAAAAATCCAAATAACTTCACAGATCTTCATTGTAAAGGCTTTAAACACTGTTTCCCATGCTTGTTCAATGAACCATAAACAATTAATGAACATGCACCTGTGGAGCGGTCGTTGAGACACTAACAGCTTACAGACGGTAGGCAATTCAGATCACAGTTATGAAAACTTAGGACACTAAAGAGGCCTCTCTATTGACTCTGAAAAACACCAAAAGAAAGATGCCCAGGGTCCCTGCTCATCTGCGTGAACGTGCCTTAGGCATGCTGCAAGGAGGCATGAGGACTACATGAGGACTACAGATGTCAGGGGCAATAAATTGCAATGTTCGTACTGTGAGACGCCTAAGACAGCGCTACAGGGAGACAGGATGAACAGCTGATCGTCCTCGCAGTGGCAGACCACGTGTAACAACACGCATCTCCTGCATGGCCTTCAGTCCTAACAGCAACCTGCACAGGATCGGTATATCCGAACATCACACCTGCGGGACAGGCACAGGATGGCAACAACAACTGCCCGAGTTACACCAGGAATGCACAATCCCTCCATCAGTGCTCAGACTGTCCGCAATAGGCTGAGAGAGGTTGGACTGAGGGCTTGTAGGCCTGTTGTAAGGCAGGTCCTCATCAGACATCACTGGCAACAACATCGCCTATGGGCACAAACCCACCGTTGCTGGACCAGACAGGATTTGCAAA